>NC_056746.1:124868603-125018603 GCF_019279795.1 Protopterus annectens | reverse complement strand
ACTGACCAGAGGGAATTGATGAAGTAAGTGGTTTTTTTTAACAGTAAAACTTCTGTTGGAACTGTATATGAGAATAAATTCAAACATGCCTATACAGGAGCTTGTGGTTAACCAGTTTAAGTCACAAGGCACAGAGAAAACAAAGGGCCTGTTATGCAAACGTCTTTGTATTTTCTTTCCTTACCGTTAATCTTCAGCCAAAATTTAAGGACAGTGGACTTATGGTCACTGTTACAGGTCCCATTTAGATGATCGAAGTCTTAGAACTTCGAATTTCATATGGCCGACACCATATGATCGAAGATTTAATACTTCGAACATCTAAAATCTCTGTTTAGAACGCTCAAAGTCTTAAAACTTCGATCATATGGTGTCAACCACATGAAATTCGAAGTTCTAAGACTTCGATCACCTAAATGGGACCCACTGTCACAAACCACTTCAAGCAATTGCAGAGTATGCACAACAGTAATAAAAATACCAAATGTAACACAGTAAACGCATTACTCCTTGTACAGGAATTATCAGTACTGAAAGTGGATATACCTCAACCAAAACAAAGAAAGCGAACTGCTACAATCTGCAGTATCGGGGCTGCTGCTTTATCACCATTTCATGTACTAACCCAAGAAAAAACACAATGTTAATAGCTGCTGAAAATTAAAAACATTAAACATAAAAAAAATAAATAAATAAAATAAGGGCATCAGACTACACAAAGCTTTCTTCCTGCAAAAATGGAAATAGAAGTGCGATCAACGATCAACGCAGTTATTTCACTTAAGCTACGCAGTTACAGAAAACACAATGCATGTTTCTGAAATACCTGAAGGACTCTGCGCGGCAGGAGTAGACGTTGTGCTGGTCGTGACTGAATCACAATGTCCAGTACTCCCACTGCCATTGGGGCTACTGCTGGAAGGAGGGGATGGTGAGGATGTTGGAGTAGAAGTCTGCTGGTCTATACACTGGGCTACAGCAAAACCTGTTAAAAAAGGACAACGTAACATTACACCTTACCATCTGTATAAAAGGACAAAGTAATAATAAACCTTACCATCTGTATAAAAGGACAAAGTAATAATAAACCTTACCATCTGTATAACAGGACAAAGTAATAATAAACCTTACCATCTGTATAAAAGGACAATGTAACATTACACCTTACCATCTGTATAAAAGGACAAAGTAATAATAAACCTTACCATCTGTATAAAAGGACAAAGTAATAATAAACCTTACCATCTGTATAAAAGGACAAAGTAATAATAAACCTTATCATCTGTATAAAAGGTCAAAGTAATAATAAACCTTACCATCTGTATAAAAGGACAAAGTAATAATAAACCTTACCATCTGTATAAAAGGACAAAGTAATAATAAACCTTACCATCTGTATAAAAGGACAAAGTAATAATAAACCTTACCATCTGTATAAAAGGACAAAGTAATAATAAACCTTACCATCTGTATAACAGGACAAAGTAATAATAAACCTTACCATCTGTATAAAAGGACAACGTAACATTACACCTTACCATCTGTATAAAAGGACAAAGTAATAATAAACCTTACCATCTGTATAAAAGGACAATGTAACATTACACCTGACCATCTGTATAAAAGGACAAAGTAATAATAAACCTTACCATCTGTATAAAAGGACAAAGTAATAATAAACCTTACCATCTGTATAAAAGGACAAAGTAATAATAAACCTTACCATCTGTATAAAAGGACAAAGTAATAATAAACCTTACCATCTGTATAAAAGGACAAAGTAATAATAAACCTTACCATCTGTATAAAAGGACAATGTAACATTACACCTTACCATCTGTATAAAAGGACAAAGTAATAATAAACCTTACCATCTGTATAAAAGGACAATGTAACATTACACCTTACCATCTGTATAAAAGGACAAAGTAATAATAAACCTTACCATCTGTATAACAGGACAAAGTAATAATAAACCTTACCATCTGTATAAAAGGACAAAGTAATAATAAACCTTACCATCTGTATAAAAGGACAAAGTAATAATAAACCTTACCATCTGTATAAAAGGACAAAGTAATAATAAACCTTACCATGTGCATAAAAGGACAAAGTAATAATAAACCTTACCATCTGTATAACAGGACAAAGTAATAATAAACCTTACCATCTGTATAAAAGGACAATGTAACATTACACCTTACCATCTGTATAACAGGACAAAGTAATAATAAACCTTACCATCTGTATAAAAGGACAAAGTAATAATAAACCTTACCATCTGTATAAAAGGACAAAGTAATAATAAACCTTACCATCTGTATAAAAGGACAAAGTAATAATAAACCTTACCATCTGTATAACAGGACAAAGTAATAATAAACCTTACCATCTGTATAAAAGGACAAAGTAATAATAAACCTTACCATCTGTATAAAAGGACAAAGTAATAATAAACCTTACCATCTGTATAAAAGGACAAAGTAATAATAAACCTTACCATCTGTATAAAAGGACAAAGTAATAATAAACCTTATCATCTGTATAAAAGGTCAAAGTAATAATAAACCTTACCATCTGTATAAAAGGACAAAGTAATAATAAACCTTACCATCTGTATAACAGGACAAAGTAATAACAAACCTTACCATCTGTACAAAAGGACAAAGTAATAATAAACCTTACCATCTGTATAAAAGGACAAAGTAATAATAAACCTTACCATCTGTATAAAAGGACAATGTAACATTACACCTTACCATCTGTATAAAAGGACAAAGTAATAATAAACCTTACCATCTGTATAACAGGACAAAGTAATAATAAACCTTACCATCTGTATAAAAGGACAAAGTAATAATAAACCTTACCATCTGTATAAAAGGACAAAGTAATAATAAACCTTACCATCTGTATAAAAGGACAATGTAACATTACACCTTACCATCTGTATAAAAGGACAAAGTAATAATAAACCTTACCATCTGTATAAAAGGACAATGTAACATGACACCTTACCATCTGTATAAAAGGACAAAGTAATAATAAACCTTACCATCTGTATAAAAGGACAAAGTAATAATAAACCTTACCATCTGTATAACAGGACAAAGTAATAATAAACCTTACCATCTGTATAAAAGGACAAAGTAATAATAAACCTTACCATCTGTATAAAAGGACAAAGTAATAATAAACCTTACCATCTGTATAAAAGGACAAAGTAATAATAAACCTTACCATCTATATAAAAGGACAAAGTAATAATAAACCTTACCATCTGTATAAAAGGACAAAGTAATAATAAACCTTACCATCTGTATAAAAGGACAAAGTAATAATAAACCTTACCATCTATATAAAAGGACAAAGTAATAATAAACCTTACCATCTGTATAAAAGGACAAAGTAATAATAAACCTTACCATCTGTATAAAAGGACAAAGTAATAATAAACCTTACCATCTGTATAACAGGACAAAGTAATAATAAACCTTACCATCTGTATAAAAGGACAAAGTAATAATAAACCTTACCATCTGTATAAAAGGACAAAGTAATAATAAACCTTACCATCTGTATAAAAGGACAAAGTAATAATAAACCTTACCATCTGTATAACAGGACAAAGTAATAATAAACCTTACCATCTGTATAAAAGGACAAAGTAATAATAAACCTTACCATCTGTATAAAAGGACAGGGTAACATTACACCTTACCATCAGTAAAACAAAACGGACAAGGTAATACTACACCTTAACATCTGTATAACAAAAAGGACAATGTAACATCACACCTTACCATCTGTATAACAAAAAGAACAGAGTAACATTACACCTTACCATCTGTACAATAACAAGGACAATGTAATATTACACCTTACCATCTGTATAACAAAAAGAACAGGGTAACATTACACTTTACCATCTGTATAACAAAACGGACAAGGTAATACTACACCGTCCCATCTGTATAACAAAAAGGACAGGGTAACAATTTACCTTAACATCTGTATAACAAAACGGACAAGGTAATACTACACCGTACCATCTGTATAACAAAAAGGACAGGGTAACATTTTACCTTAACATCTGTATAACAAAAAGACAAGGTAACATTACACCTTACCATCTGTACAGTAAAAAGGACAATATAACATTACACCTTACCAACTGTATAACAAAAAGGACAACGTAACATTACACCTTACCATCTGTATAAAAAAAAGGACAATGTAACATTACACCTTACCATCTGTATAAAAGGACAAAGTAATAATAAACCTTACCATCTGTATAACAGGACAAAGTAATAATAAACCTTACCATATGTATAAAAGGACAAAGTAATAATAAACCTTACCATCTGTATAAAAGGACAAAGTAATAATAAACCTTACCATCTGTATAAAAGGACAATGTAACATTACACCTTACCATCTGTATAAAAGGACAAAGTAATAATAAACCTTACCATCTGTATAAAAGGACAATGTAACATGACACCTTACCATCTGTATAAAAGGACAAAGTAATAATAAACCTTACCATCTGTATAAAAGGACAAAGTAATAATAAACCTTACCATCTGTATAACAGGACAAAGTAATAATAAACCTTACCATCTGTATAAAAGGACAAAGTAATAATAAACCTTACCATCTGTATAAAAGGACAAAGTAATAATAAACCTTACCATCTGTATAAAAGGACAAAGTAATAATAAACCTTACCATCTATATAAAAGGACAAAGTAATAATAAACCTTACCATCTGTATAAAAGGACAAAGTAATAATAAACCTTACCATCTGTATAAAAGGACAAAGTAATAATAAACCTTACCATCTATATAAAAGGACAAAGTAATAATAAACCTTACCATCTGTATAAAAGGACAAAGTAATAATAAACCTTACCATCTGTATAAAACGACAAAGTAATAATAAACCTTACCATCTGTATAAAAGGACAAAGTAATAATAAACCTTACCATCTGTATAACAGGACAAAGTAATAATAAACCTTACCATCTGTATAAAAGGACAAAGTAATAATAAACCTTACCATCTGTATAAAAGGACAAAGTAATAATAAACCTTACCATCTGTATAAAAGGACAAAGTAATAATAAACCTTACCATCTGTATAACAGGACAAAGTAATAATAAACCTTACCATCTGTATAAAAGGACAAAGTAATAATAAACCTTACCATCTGTATAAAAGGACAGGGTAACATTACACCTTACCATCAGTAAAACAAAACGGACAAGGTAATACTACACCTTAACATCTGTATAACAAAAAGGACAATGTAACATCACACCTTACCATCTGTATAACAAAAAGAACAGAGTAACATTACACCTTACCATCTGTACAATAACAAGGACAATGTAATATTACACCTTACCATCTGTATAACAAAAAGGACAAGGTAATATTCCAACTTACCATCTGTATAACAAAATGGACAAGGTAACATTATGCCTTACCATATGTATAACAAAAAGATAAGGTAACATTATACCTTACCATCTGTACAACAAAAAGAACAACATAACATTACACATTACCATCTGACAATAAAAAGAGAAGGTAACATTACACATCATCTGTATAAAAGGACAAGGTAATATTACACCTTCCATCTGTACAATAAAAAGGACAAGGTAATATTACACCTCACCATCTCTATAACAAAAAGGACAATGTAACATTATACCTCACCATCTGTACAACAAAAAAGACTGGGTAATATTACACATTATCATCTGAATAAAAGGTCAAGGTAACATTACACCTTCCATCTGTACAATAAAAAAGACAAGGTAATATTACACCTCACCATCTCTATAACAAAAAGGACAATGTAACATTATACCTCACCATCTGTACAACAAAAAAGACTGGGTAATATTACACCTTACCATCTGTATAACAAAAAGGACAAGGTAGCATTACACTTGCCATCTGTATAACAAAAAGGACAATGTACCATTACACCTTACCATCTGTATAACAAAAGGACAATGTAACATTACACGTTACCATCTGTATAACACAAACAACTTATTTCTGTCCTCAATAACCTATCCTTCTCACAATCGGTCACCAACTGGTTTCAGAGTTACCTGTCTGACCGCCTACAATCCGTTGTATGGCAGAATGACATATCTCCCCAACTACCTGTCTCCATAGGGGTTCCCCAAGGATCCATCCTTGGACCCCTACTCTTCTCTGTTTTCACAAATAATCTAGCCTCTACCACCACACAGGGCACACTCATACAATACACAGATGACTCGACCATCATCTGCTCAGCCCAGTCCCTACTCAAACTGCAAAAAGTCACACAGGAAGCCTTTTCCTCTGTTGAAACTTGGTTATCCGATGCCCAATTAATACTCAACCCAAACAAAACTAAACTACTCATCTTCCAACCCACCAAACATACTCAAAACAACTCTCACTTTAACATCACAGCAAAAGACAACACCACTATATACCCAACTGAACACACCAAATTGCTAGGAGTGGAAATAGACAATAAACTAAAATTTGACATTCACATATCCATGACCATAAAAAAGTCCACAAAAAACTAGAAGGCTTATACAGAAATAAGCATCTTCTCACCAAAGCAGCAAAGATTTCAATAGCAAATTCCCACCTTATCTCCACCCTACTTTATGCCTCTCCAATATATACCAACCTAAGGCAATGCGATCTAAACAAGCTAGAGACCTGCTACAACAAAATTGCCACCACAGGGCATCCTACCGTAGTCACCACTGTCTCTCACTTGCTGAACTGGGCTGGCTTGAACTCCCTCACCTCCTTCAATGGTATCAACTCTCACTCGCCCACAAACTAGTAAACCATCCACTAAATATCCCATCCCTCCAGAATCTACTCCAACCCTATCGCATCACCAGACCACTAAAATCCAGCAACAAAAATCACTTGCAGATCACTAAGGCCAATAACTCTACTGTAACTCTATTACCTTGTCCGTTTTGTTATACAGATGGTAAGGTGTAATGTTGCATTGTCTTTCTGTTATACAGATGGTAAGGTATAGGTTCATAGGTTCATACTAGGCTATCTGCCCAAGGGCATTTATAAGCCTAGCCCATAGTTATGTGGCTTTCGCCACCCCTTTAGTTTGAATAAAAACTATGCCTATCATTTTTCTGTGCCTCTGTCAAGCAGTGACACTGAAGTAATCCCTGGGGTATATCTGCAATCTCCCATCCATTGGTCAAGATTCCTCTTGAACAAGGCCAGCGAGGTGCTCTGCCTCACATGTACCGGGATTTTGTTCCACAGCATAGGGAGTCTCTGGGTGATGAATCTGTCCCTCCAGCACGTTCTATTTATAACCGTGTCAAGGTTTAAGTCTCCCCCTTGTGGTTCTGAGGGATCTAGATTTTTGAGGTGAAGCATATTCATCAAATCTGGGTTTGACATGGCCTTATATGTCAGGCACAGGTCACCTCTGAGCAAGCGGTATGAGACTGAATAGAGCTGGAGTTCTTTCAGTCGGCAGCATAAGACATATTTTTGAGACCCTTTATCCTTTTGGTGAGGAACTTTGGGGCCTTTCAAGCTGCAGCAGGTGTCTGGTCAGATACATTCGAACGGGCATTGTACTCAATCATAGGTCTAATGAGTGATGAGTACAGGGGGACGATGACCTCCCTTGATCTAGATGTGAATCCCTTCATGATCAGGTGGGCGATATAGAAGGTTTTCCTAACTACTTTAGCAACATGAGTGTCAAATGAAAGGCTACTGTCAACTTAGGTCCCCAGATCCCTGATGACTTTTTCTGTGCTCAGTGGATTGCCACCTATATGGTAGCTAGGGGTAACCTTGTTTTTCCCGAAGGGTATGACTATGCATTTTTGGCGCTTAACTTCAGGCCATGGCTCTGGCACCAGTTATCCGCTTCTGTGAGGCCCTTCTGGAGGATATCAGTGTCAGATGTGTTTTCACTATGGCTTCTAGTTTGCAGTCATCTGCAAACTTTGTCAGCCATAACCCTCCTGTGTTTGCTTGTACTTCAGAAAAGTAGATGCGAACAAGAGTGGACCCAGGACTGAGCCCTGTGGGACACCACTTGTGACAGGCTTTGAGTCTGACATGGCTCCAGCAACTCTGACCCTGTGGGTTCTGTCACTTAGCCAGTTTGCAACCCATCTTGTGATGTATGGGTTTACATTCAAGCTGATGAGTTTTTCGATGATACCTGAGTGGGGTATTGTGTCAAGGCCTTTGCCAGGTCGAGGTAGGCTGTATGGACTGCCTTTCCTCATCAATGGCCTTGGTGACTGTCTCGAAAAAGTCAACCAAGTTTAAGAGGCAGGATCTGCCTTTGACAAAGCCAAACTGGGTTGGATCCAAAGTCTGCAAGTTTCCTATGTCTTTATTTATGAGTTCCATTATGATCCTCTCCATGGCTTTGCAGATAAGGCTTGTCAAGCTAATGGGGCGGTAATTTCCAGGGTCTGTGGAGGCACCGCCTTATGAAGTGGGACCACAGTCGCCGCGGCGCCCACCCTTGGTGATCCTGAGGTGAGGCTAAGATTAAACAGCTGTCCTAACTGTGGGTTTAATTCCTCGTTGAGTTCATGAAGCACACAGCCGGGGACACCATCCGTCCCATGGATGCTGTGTTTTTGCCTTAGTGAGGGCAGTTCTCACCTGGGCGTTGGAGATGTTTGGGGCTACAATCCTCTGGAATAGATATATCTCCTTTGGGGAGGGGGAGTTTGCACTGAACCTGTCAGCCAGTATGTTAGCAATGTGTGTAGGTTCAGTAATTTTCACATCATTTTGAACTAATTCTGAGCATATCTGGGAGTTTCCTCCTAGGTTTCTAACATAGCTAAAGAAGGCCTTATGATTGTCTTTAGAGTCCTTTTTTCTCTCAAAATTTGCCTTGGATGATTTTATGAGAGCTCTTAGTTTTTACTTATAATGATCAAAGGTGTCTTACCTTTCAAGGATTTTGCTCTATCTTGTAGTAGCTTCCTCCTTTTGTTGTAGAGCTTGTTTATGGCTGGGGTCCACCAGACTGGACGCTTGCCTTTGGTACAGAGAGTCTTAGTTTTGTTTGGGATTGCCTGATCCATGCAGTCCTGTAGGTGCTGGTAGAAGGCATTTGTAAGTGATTCAGCGGTTTGAGTAATGTTTACCACTGGCTCAGGGGCCTTAAAGGAGACCACACTAGTTTTAGAAGTGTGAAATCGGCTTTTGAGAAGTTTTTCACTGTGGTCTTTTTGTTTCAGGTGGGCGGGATGAGGACCTCCAGCGAGATTAGTTTATGATCTGATCTCACCAGTGAGGGGTATACTTCGGTGTTGAACATTTTGATCCCATGTTCGTGATGATGAGATCAAGTATGTTTTCTCCTCTTGTGGGGATGGTGACTAGTTGTTCCATGGCATTTGAGTTTATGAACTCCAGGAATCTTTGGGTTAAAGTGTTCGCTTGAGTAGTGTTCCCAGTCTATATTAGGGTAGTTGAAGTCACCTAGTATGATGGTGTTTGGAGATACATTTATCCTCCAATGTTTTCAGGAAGGCCATGTGAGGTTCCTGAGTTTGAGAGGGTGGCCTGTAACATGCTACAAATTGCAGAGCAGTCTTGCCTATGGTTAATTGCACCTGGATGGTCTCCGATGCATCGTGCATTACCTTGAGGTGTGGGTGTCCTTTATGAATATGGACACCCTCCTTTCTTGGTGTTGTCTGGATTTTGGGGCCGGAACGCATGATATGAGGTGAAACCTGTTAGTGCTGGGGTGCTCTCGAGCCTTGAACCAGGTTTCTGTCACAGCACAGACATCGATGTTCTCCATATTGAGAGGGGCCTCGAAAAGTGCATCTTGAGATTGAGACTTCTGGCATTGAGCAGCATTGCCCTTAGTTTTTTCCTTTTTGGTGTTCTAGGTGGTAGGTTTAGAATTTGAGCCTTGCCTAAAAAAGGCACTATGGGGGTGGCAAGAGCCTTTGCCAATATCCAGAAGCCCAGGGATGACAGGTGCAAGCCGTCCCTTGTGAAGCAGCGTGGCTTGTCCAGCATGTCATCCCAGGCAGACAGACATTGGATCCCCTTTGAATGACACCAGAATTTAAGCCAATTATTAAAGCTGATCATCTTATCACTGTATTGTGGCATCATTCTAGGTGAAGGTAGGATACTGCTCAAGGTCAGGGTCATACCTGCCTGGGCTACATAATCAGAGAGCTCCTCGATGTCCCTTTCATGTAGTCCAAGGAGGTGCGTCTCAGGTCGTTGACACCAGCGTGGACAATGACTGAGTCGCACTTGTACCTGCTGTTGAGAGACCTGAGTGCTTGCGTTATGTGGCGGATTCTAGCCCGACAGGCAGCTTACTGTGACCTTCTCCTTACTCAGTCTGGTGAGCTGGACGCCAGTGTGTCTGACTATGGAATCACCAATGATAAGTGTGTCTGGCATTTTGTTTGGCCTTAAGGGCTGTGACTGTTTGACACTCTGACTGTGTGGTCTATGTGTTGCATGTGTTGGGTCGTGAGGTGGTAGTTGTTTGGGTGTCTGCTTTGGTGGCCTCTGCTGTTTTGGTAAATTTTTGATCAGAGCCTCCGAGTATGTCTTTGTGTGAGTATGTGTATGATTTGAAGTTGTGATGGTACCATGTGTGACTGGGTATGTATTGTGTGTGGTTACCTTCTCATCCTGTCTGGTCTTGCCAGTCCTATGTTGAGAGAGCTCAGCCTCCAGTTTGGCCATATAGTTGCATCTCGCATGTATTTGTGTTTTGTGGGAGAAGGAGAGGATTGTCTGTGTACATGAGGCAATTATAACATTGCCTCAATATTCCCAGGTTCACCAGTTGAGCTGGAGAGGACACTAGCAACTGATCCCTCGACATACTAGAAGTAGTAGATAAAGAGACTTTCAAAGGACTCGGGAAGTGGGTTTTAGGCTGGTGGGGTACTATCTATAATAAGAGTGCTTTATCAAGGTGCAAGTACTGTAGGAGTAAGTGCTAGGCTTTACAGATAGAGAATAGTCTACTTGGGAATCAAGTAGAGATGAACTTTTCAGTTATAGGATATGCTGGTTAGATCAGCAGTACAGCTCGAGGAAGGTAGTTCTAAGGGAAAATTTGAAGAGTGGAATTTAGATGGCCCGAATAGTTTAACCTTGTTTAACCGCCGCTGCTCTTGTGTGCAACAGTGGCAACCTTGTCTTTTTGTTATGCAGATGGTAAGGTGTATTGTTACCCTGTCCTTTTTATTATACAGATGGTAAGGTGTAATGTTACATTGTCAGTTTTGTTATACAGATGGTGAGGTGTAATATTACCTTGTCCTTTTATATAGATGGCAAGTGTAATGTTATCCTGGCCTTTGTGTTATACAGATGGTAAGGTGTAATGTTGCCCAGTACTTTTTGTTATACAGATGGTAAGGTGTAATGTTACATTGTCCTTTTTATTGTACAGATGGTAAGGTGTAATGATATGTTGTCCTTTGTGTTATTTATTTATTTATTTATATTTGTTGACCGGTAGTGTCCGACTGGACGTAGATCCATTTTCAGCGGAGGCCCGGGGAGAAAAGCTCCACAGTTAAAATAAACAGACAGTAGTTACATTGGATTACATAGCGATTAACAATTCACATAGCAATTACTTACAACATATTTACAGATGAAGAACATAGTACATCAGTAGACAACTAGAATCTTTATCTGTGAAGTAAAAAGTATAAAGTTTTGAAGTGGGTGCATGATGGTATGGAGGTAATTGTGGGTGGGAGTGAGTTCCATAATTTGGCTATGGCGCAAGAGAATAGTGCTTCACCAGCAGAGTTATTGGCCTTAGTGATCTGCAAGTGATTTTTGCTGCTGGATCTTAGTGGTCTGGTGGTGCGATAGGGTTGGAATAGATTCTGGAGGGATAGGACATTTAGTGGATGGTTTACTAGTTTGTGGGCGAGTGAGAGTTGATACCACTGAAGGAGGTGAGGGAGTTCAAGCCAGCCCAGTTCAGCAAGTGAGAGACAGTGGTGACTACGGTAGGATGCCCCTGTGGCGAATTTGGCGATTTTGTTGTAGCAGGTCTCTAGCTTGTTTAGATCACATTGCCTTAGGTTGGTATATATTGGAGAGGCATAAAGTAGGGTGGAGATAAGATGGGAATTTGCTATTGAAATCTTTGCTGCTTTGGTGAGAAATTGCTTATTTCTGTATAACGCTCCTAGTTTTTTGTGGACTTTTTTTATAGTCATGAATATGTGAATGTCAAATTTTAGTTTATTGTCTATTTCCACTCCTAGCAATTTGGTGTGTTCAGTTGGGTATATAGTGGTGTTGTCTTTTGCCATGATGTTAAAGTGAGAGTTGTTTTGAGTATGCTTGGTGGGTTGGAAGATGAGTAGTTTAGTTTTGTTTGGGTTGAGTATTAATCGGGCATCGGATAACCATGTTTCAACAGAAGAAAAGGCGTCCTGTGTGACTTTTTGCAGTGTTGATAGGGACTGGGCTGAGCAGGTGATGGTCGAGTCATCTGCGCATTGTATGAGTGTGCCATGTTTGGTGGCAGAGGCTAGATTATTGGTGTAAACAGAGAAGAGTAGGGGTCCAAGGATGGATCCTTGGGGAACCCCTATGTTGACAGGTAGTTCGGGAGATATGTCATTCTGCCATACAACGGATTGTTGGCGCTCAGACAGGTAACTCTGAAACCAGTTGGTGACTGACTGTGAGAAGGATAGGTTATTGAGGACAGAGATAAGTTGTTTGTGTGGGATCATGTCAAATGCTTTAGATAGGTCTTGGAAAGTAGCAGAGGAGAAGTAGCCATTGTTTTTATGCTGAAGGACAGTGTTAGTAAAGGAGAGTAAGGCAGTGGTGGTGCTATGGTTTGGTCGGAAACCATGCTGAGTACTGGAAAGGAGGTTGTTAGTAAGGAGGTAGTCTGAGACCTAAGAGTGTATGCATCTCTCTAGTATTTTGGAGAGTGGAGAGAGAATAGCTATGGGGCGGTAATTGGTTAGTTCTGTGGAGGGTCCGCCTTTGTGGAGGGGAATTATATGTGATACTTTCCACAGTGTGGGAACGTAACTTTCTGACAGAGATCAGTTAATCAAGATGGATACTGGGTAGGCCAGAGCATCAGCTGTGATTTGTAGGTATTCACTTGGGAGGCTGTCTGCTGCTAATTTGGTGGGTTTAAGTTTTGTTAAGAGTTTTTCTATGTTGGAGGTAGGTACAGGAGAAAAAGAGAAGGCAGTGGGGAGATTACTAGTTGAAGGTGTGGGTTGCAGGGGAGGGGGGTTGTGTTGTTTAGCTAGTGATAGTATGGTTTGGGTGAAGTGTGTGTTGAATGAGGAAGCAATATTTTCTGAGGAGTGAGGGATGTTAGGAGGGGGGGGGTACTGACTTTACCTGGGTGGAGGATGGAGTTTATGGAGGACCAGAACTGTTTGGGGCTGTGTTGTGAGGAGTCTAGGGCAGACTGGTAGTATTGGGATTTGTCCTGTTTTATCAGCTTTTTGACTCTATTGCGTAGTTCTAGGAATTTCTGTCTAGCTGAGGGGGTTTTGGTTTTGCGCCAGTGCTCCCAGGCTTTATCCCTGTTTTTCATTTCTGACTTAGTGGTTTTCTGTAGCCATGGGGAGGGTTGTGCTTTGGTTCTGGAGAATCTTATGGGGGCATGGTAATTAAGGATGTTCAGGAAGGTAGTATTAAAAAATTCAACTGCATCATCTAGACTGAGGTACTTAGAGGATGCCAGTTACATTCTTTGAGGGATGAGATGAATGTGAGTGGGTTAAAGTTTAGTTTTTTTATGTATTTGACGGTAGAAGACAGGTTTAGCTTGGTATAGGTATTTTTTGAGTAGGAATGCTGGGGAGTGATCACTGAGGCTATCTGATAAGCAGCCTGTTGAATATGACTGGGGGCTCTTACTGACTAGTATCCAATCCAGGGTAGTGTGCTTGGTGGAGTTTTTATTTATCCTGGTTGGTGACTGGACTAGTTGAGTGAAGCCATGAAGGTGTACATGATGGGATGAATTGTTGCCAGAACAGGATTGCCAGTCAATATTGAAATCACCTAAGATGATAGTTTCTTGGGGGAGATGGTGGGTAGACCAGCTGAGGAGGTTTTCTATGGGAGGGATGTTTTGGCCAGGTGGGAAGTAGCATCCAATTATGTTGATGGTTTTGTTTTGGTTAATTTTGAGCTTGGTATATATTATTTCTTCATTGCCTATTTGTGGAGCTGATGATTTTAAGATCTGGATGTTTAGATGCTGTTTAAATATTATAGCTACACCACCTCCTTTTTTGTTTAGCTGGTCTACTCTTAGTATGCCGTAACCTGTAGGGAGTATTTGCTCACTGGTAATGTGAGGTTTTAGCCAGGTTTCTGTCAGGATGACTATATCTGGGGAGTACAAGTCTATGGTGGCATGGAGTTTATGGACTTTGTTGGATATACTTCTAATATTTAGGCATAGTAGAAGAAAGTCACTTGGCTTTCTATTGGCTGTAATATGGGAGAAGTTGTGGTTTCTAGTCTGATTATGAAGATTGGGGTTGGAGATGGTAGGGCCAAGGTTGGGGTGGATGTCTCCACTTAGGGCTAGGTTTGATAAGCATGAGATTATTAGTTTTCTCAGTTTTTGAATGTGTTTGATTATAAGGGAAACTTTATGATTGTGCTCTGTGGGTAATAGGTATGGTGGGAGGGTTACTATGTTAAGTTGTAGGGATGCTTTATGATTGAGTAATATAGTTGGTAGAATATGTGGGGGGTGCATAGGGATGGTTCTTGAGCTAGAAGGAGGGGAGCTGAGTGTGGGTGAGACATGAGTGGTGGTGTGAGTAGTAGTACAGTGGTAGTGGTTGAGTGGGGGAATGATGGAGCTTTGGTAGGATGTAAGATATGCAAGGAGAGTGCATGCAGTGAGCATAGGAAATGTATGCTTGTACATGTTAGTTGAGGAGGTGTGATAGTAGTGGGAAGATGGAGGAGGTAGTGTTGGGTTAGTGCTGTGGTTGGCTATTAGAAAGATGGGAGGGGTTTGAGTGCAATAAAGGTGGGACCACTGGGGGCAGGAGGAAATAGGGGGCAGGGTGGGGAGCGAAGCAGGTACAGACCCTGTTAGTTGCTGGTATGACGGGCTGGAAAACAATCACAACGCAAAGACAAGTATGTGTTAAGAAACAATCACAACTGACCAAGGTTAGGACCAAAATTACACCTTCAATTGTGTATAAAAGGGCAACTTAACATTACACTTTACCACCTGTATAACAAAAAGACAAGGCAACATTACACCTTACCATCTGTATAGCAAAAAGGACAGGGTAATATTACACCTTACCGTCTGTACAATAAAAAAGACAATGTAATACTACACCTTACAATATGTATAAAAAGAACAAGGTAATATTACACCTTACCATCTGCATAACAAAAAGGACAGGGTAACATTACACCTTACCATCTGTATAACAGAAAGACAATGCAACATTACACCTTACCATCTGTATAACAAAAAAACAAGGTAACATTATACCTTACCATCTGTACAACAAAAAGAACAGGGTAACATTACACCTTACCATCTGTATAACAAAAAAACAAGGTAACATTATACCTTACCATCTGTACAATAAAAAGGACAAGGTAATATTACACCTTACCATCTGCATAACAAAAAGACAAGGTAACATTATACCTTACCATCTGTATAACAGAAAGACAATGCAACATTACACCTTACCATCTGTATAACAAAAAAACAAGGTAACATTATACGTTACCATCTGTACAATAAAAAGGACAAGGTAATATTACACCTTGCCCTCTGTACAACAAAAAGGACAGCGTAACATTACACCCTACCATCTGTATAACAAAGAAAAAAACAAGGTGACCTTATACCTTACCATCTGTATAACAGAAAGACAAGGTAACATTACACCATACCATCTGTACAATAAAAAGGACAAGGTAATATTACACCTTACCATCTGTACAATAAAAAGACAAGGTAATATTACACCTTGCCATCTGTATAACAGAAAAGACAAGGTAACATTACACCTTACCATCTGTACAATAAAAAGGATAAGGTAATATTACACCTTGCCATCTGTATAACAAAAAAGACAAGGGAACATTATACCTTACTATATGTATAACAAAAAGGACAGGATAACATTACATCTTACCATATGTATAAAAGGACAGGGTAATATTACACCTTATCAGCTGTATAACAAAAAGGACAATGTAACATTACACCTTACCATCTGTACAATAAAAAGGCCAATGTAATATTACACCTTGCCATATCTATATCAAAAAGGACAGGGGAACATTATACCTTACCATCTGTATAACAAAAAGACAAGGTAACATTACATTTTCCCATCTGTACAATAAAAAGGTCAAGGTAACATTACACCTTATCATCTGTATAAAAGGACAAGGTAATATTACACCTTATGCGTTAGTGTTGTCGCCTCACAGTAAGACTCTGTCCGGTTTGATTCTCAGCTAGAGCGTCTTCTCTGTGGAGACATGCGTGAATGGGCGTACCTTCGTTGAAGGTTGTGCGTCAGGGCTGGCAACTCGGCACGTAAAAATCTTCTGCCAATCATTAGCAGACCGGAGTTCTGCTGTGGTGACCCCTAACCAGGAAAAGCCGGAAGACAACCATCTTTATAACAAAAAGGACAGGGTGACATTACACCTTACCATCTGTACAATAAAAAGGACAAGGTAATATTACACCTTGTCATCTGTATAACAAAAAGGCAAGGTAACAGTACACCTTACCATCTGTATAATAAGATGGACAAGGTAACATTACACCTTATTATCTGTATAACAAAAAGGACAGGGTAACATTACACCTCACCATCTGCACAATAAAAAAAACAGGGTAATATTACACCTTACCATCTGTATAACAAAAAAGACAAGGTAACATTAGATCTTACCATCTGTATACCAAAAAGACAAGGTAAAATTACACCTTACCATCTGTATAACAAAAAGGAGTAGGTAAAATTACACCTTACCATCTGTACAATAAAATGGATGAAGGTAACATTGCACCTTATCATATGTATAACAAAAAGGACAAGGTAATATTACACCTTACCATCTGTACAATAAAAAGGATAATGTAACATTACACCTTACCATATGTACAAAAAAGGACAATGTAATATTACACCTTACCATCTGCACAATACAAAGGATGAGGTAACATTACACCTTACCATCTGTATAAAAGGACAAGGTAATATTACACCTTCAATCTGTACAATAAAAAAAACAAGGTAATATTACACCTTACCATCTGTATAACAAAAAAGACAAGGTAACATTAGATCTTACCATCTGTATACCAAAAAGACAAGGTAAAATTACACCTTACCATCTGTATAACAAAAAGGAGTAGGTAAAATTACACCTTACCATCTGTACAATAAAATGGATGAAGGTAACATTGCACCTTATCATATGTATAACAAAAAGGACAAGGTAATATTACACCTTACCATCTGTACAATAAAAAGGACAATGTAACATTACACCTTACCATCTGTACAATAAAAAGGACAAGGTAATATTACACCTTACCATATGTACAAAAAAGGACAACGTAATATTACACCTTACCATCTGCACAATAAAAAGGATGAGGTAACATTACACCTTACCATCTGTATAAAAGGACAAGGTAATATTACACCTTCAATCTGTACAATAAAAAAAACAAGGTAATATTACACCTCACCATCTGTATATAACAAAATGGACAACTTAACATTACACCTTACCATCTGTACAATAAAAAGGACAACGGAAAATTACACCTTACCATCTGTATAAAAAGACAAGGTAGTATTACACCTCACCATCTGTATAACAAAAAGGACAATGTAACATTACACCTTAACATCTGCATAACAAAAAGGACAGGGCAACTTTACACCATACCATCTGTACAATAAAAACAACAAGGTAATATTACACCTTGCCATTTGTATAAAAAAGGACAGAGTAACATTACACCTTACTATCTGTATAACAAAAAGGGCAGGATAACATTACACCTTACCATCTGTACAATAACAAGGACAATGTAATATTACACCTTACCATCTGTATAACAAAAAGGACAGAGTAACATTACACCTTACCATCTGTATAACAAAAAGGACAGGGTAACATTACACCTTACCATCTGTATAACAAAAAGACAAGGTAACATTATACCTTACCATCTGTATAACAAAAAGACAAGGTAACATTATACCTTACCATCTGTATAACAGAAAGAGAAGGTAGCAGTACACCTTACCATCTGTAAAATAAAAGGGACAAGGTAATATTACACCTTACCATCTGTATAACAAAAAGGACAGGGTAACATTACACATTACCATCTGACAATAAAATGGATGAAGGTAACATTACACAGTATCATCTGTATAACAGAAAGGACAGCATAACATTACACCTTACCATCTGTATAACAAAAAGGACAACATAACATTACACCTTACCATCTGTACAATAAATAGGAAAAGGTAACATTACACCTTCCCATTTGTATAACAAAAAGGACACCATCTGTACAATAAAAAGGATAAGGTAATATTACACCTTACCATCTGTACAATAAAAAGGACAAGGTAATATTACACCTTGCATCTGTATAACAAAAAAGACAAGGTAACATTACACCTTACCATCTGTACAATAAAAAAACAAGTCAACATTACACCTACCAATCTGTATAACAAAAATTGACAATGTAACATTACACCTTACCATTTGTACAAAAAAAGGAGTAGGTAACATTACGCCTTACCATCTGTACAATAAAAAGTACAAGGTAACATTACACCGTACCATCTGTATCATAAAAAGGACAAGGTAACATTACACCTTACCATCTGCATAACAAATAGGACATGGTAATATTGCGCCTTATCATCTGTATAACAAAAAGGACAGTGTAACATTACACCTTACCATCTGTACAATATAAAGGACAACGTAACATTACACCTTACCATCTGTATAACAAAAAGGACAGGGTAACATTACACCTTACTATCTGTATAACAAAAAAGATAATATAAAATTACACCTTACCATCTGTATAACAAAAAATACAAGGTAAAAATTACACCTTACCCTCTGTCCAGTAAAAAGCACTAGGTAACATTACACCTTACCATCTGCACAATAAAAAGGACATGGTAACATTACATCTTACCATTTGTACAATAAAAAATACAAAGTAATATTACACCTTAACATATGTATAAAAGGACAAGGTAATATTACACCTTACCATCTGTATAACAAAAAGGATAGGGTAACATTACATCTTACCATCTCGATAACAAAAAAGGACAACGTAGTATTATACCTTCCCTTATGTATAAGAGGACAACATAACATTACACTTTACCATCTGAACAACAAGAAGGACTGGGTAACATTACACCTTCCATCTGTACAATAAAAAGGATGAGATAACATTACACCTTACCATCTGTAAAAAAGGTAATATTACACCTTACCATCTGTAAAAAAAAAAAAAAAGGACAAGGTAATATTACACCTTACCATCTGTATAACAAAAAGTGTAGGGGAACATTACACCTTACCATCTGTATAACAAAAAGGATAGGGTAACATTACATCTTACCATCTCGATAACAAAAAAGGACAACGTAGTATTATACCTTCCCTTATGTATAAAAGGACAACATAACATTACACTTTACCATCTGAACAACAAGAAGGACTGGGTAACATTACACCTTCCATCTGTACAATAAAAAGGATGAGATAACATTACACCTTACCATCTGTAAAAAAGGTAATATTACACCTTACCATCTGTAAAAAAAAAAAGGACAAGGTAATATTACACCTTACCATCTGTATAACAAAAAGGATAGGGTAACATTACATCTTACCATCTCGATAACAAAAAAGGACAACGTAGTATTATACCTTCCCTTATGTATAAAAGGACAACATAACATTACACTTTACCATCTGAACAACAAGAAGGACTGGGTAACATTACACCTTCCATCTGTACAATAAAAAGGATGAGATAACATTACACCTTACCATCTGTAAAAAAAGGTAATATTACACCTTACCATCTGTAAAAAAAAAAAAAAGGACAAGGTAATATTACACCTTACCATCTGTATAACAAAAAGTGTAGGGGAACATTACACCTTACCATCTGTATAACAAAAAGGATAGGATAACATTACATCTTACCATCTCGATAACAAAAAAGGACAACGTAGTATTATACCTTCCCTTATGTATAAGAGGACAACATAACATTACACTTTACCATCTGAACAACAAGAAGGACTGGGTAACATTACACCTTCCATCTGTACAATAAAAAGGATGAGATAACATTACACCTTACCATCTGTAAAAAAGGTAATATTACACCTTACCATCTGTAAAAAAAAAAAAAGGACAAGGTAATATTACACCTTACCATCTGTATAACAAAACGGACAAGGTAATATTACACCTTACCATATGTATAACAAAAAGGACAATGTAACATTACACCTTACCATCTGTACAATAAAAAGGACAAGGTAATATTACACCTTACCATCTGTATAACAAAAAGGACATGGTAACATTACACTTTACCATCTGTACAATATAAAGGACAACGTAATATTACACCTTATCATCTGTATAACAAAAAGGACAATGTAACATTACACCTTACCATCTGTACAATATAAAGGACAACGTAATATTACACCTTATCATCTGTATAACAAAAAGGACAATGTAACATTACACCTTACCATCTGTACAATAAAAAGGACAAGTTAATATTACACCTTAACATATTTATAAAAGGACAAGGTAATATTACACCCTAACATATTTATAAAAGGACAAAGCAACATTACACCTTATCATCTGTATAACAAAAAGGACAATGTAAAATTACACCTTACCATCTGTACAATAAAAAAGACAATGTAACATTACACCTTACCATCTGTACAATAAAAAAGACAATGTAACATTACACCTTACCATCTGTATAACAAAAAGGTCAGGGTAACATTGCACCTTACCATCTGTACAATAAAAAGGACAAGGTAATATTACACCTTGCATCTGTATAACAAAAAAGACAAGGGAACATTACACCTTACCATCTGTACAATAAAAAGGACAAGTTAATATTACACCTTAACATATTTATAAAAGGACAAGGTAATATTACACCCTAACATATTTATAAAAGGACAAAGCAACATTACACCTTATCATCTGTATAACAAAAAGGACAATGTAACATTACACCTTACCATCTGTACAATAAAAAAGACAATGTAACATTACACCTTACCATCTGTACAATAAAAAAGACAATGTAACATTACACCTTACCATCTGTATAACAAAAAGGTCAGGGTAACATTGCACCTTACCATCTGTACAATAAAAAGACAAGGTAATATTACACCTCATCAGCTGTATAAAAGGACAAGGTAACATTACACCTTACCATCTGTACAATAAAATGGATGGAGGTAGCACTACACCAGACCATATTATCATAAAAAGAGGAGATGATGAGTAGCTCATGTCACATTGTACCATGTACAATGTGTAATGATCCCAGGAAGTACAGGTAGACCTACTACTGGATAATTCTGTCAAACTGAAATCTAGATAATTAAAATATTGGAGCAAAGCAGCCACTGTATAAAACTAATGGGAGTAACGCATTCAGTGAAAAGATGACAGAAGGAATGTGGAATGTTCTGAAAGGGAAACAATGTAAACATTTCTAAAATGATAACTAGCATGAAGTTCTAGGCACACACGATCTGCAGGATACATTTCCATGAGAACAACAGACTTAAATTAAGGTGATATATATATATTTATATAAAAACACATGTAAATGAGGTTGAACAATAACTTTGAAAGCTGAAATAAATCAACTGGACAGACAGAACATAGCGCACATCAGGACAATTTGCATAATGATATAGAGCATAACAGGAAGCTATTTTATAGATATATACAATGTGGTAGGAGCAAAGATATACAAACAGATAAATTGTGTGTACATTTTACCATTTATTGTCAGACACAACACTTTGTAGATGTATTTACAAAGCATAACGGAAAACAGTTTAGCTTTACAAAAGAGGTAATTTATGATAGCAACATCCAGGTAACTTCAGATACTGAAATTAAATTACACTAGATTTAAAAGTAATAAACAGCCTAAACCCACGTAAAACACACCGAGGAGACAGAATTAGTGCCCATATAAACCAAGAAGTCTTCAGTGTGAACTTATACAGCCATTATATCTTTTATTTACTAGGTAAAGTATAGACAGATTCCACTAGATTGGAGAAGTGCATTTATTAAACCCATTTTAAGGGAAAGGGGAGTGTAGGAAAACTCAGAATCGTAACTTTACTTTCTTGTTATGAAAAAATAATGGAGGTTATTTTCGATTAATTATTGTCAGAAAAGGAAAGGCTGGCACATGAAACTATATATCAGCATATAAGTGTTGAAACGAGCTCTCTAATTACCTGTAACATTATGTTCTATATAATATAGCAGTAGCTATAAACAATCGCCTTCTATTATAACATATCTATACCTATCTTCAGCATTTGATAGAGTCACATATAAACTCAAAAATCAAAATCAAAAATTAGAAAAAACAGGTATTAATTAAATCTTGATAAGATAAATAGCTGCATGGCTTACAAACAGAACATAGGAAGTATATAGCAGCTGGGCACGTGAAATTCTAGCTTGCAGCCAGAGTGTCTTACGGGGCTCTGTCCTATATGCCCTTACTTGTTTAGTTTGTATCTCTCTGATGACAGGAAAATAAGAACATTTATTACATTTGTCTACAAAACAACTTGACTCAATTTACCAGTTGGGCATAGGAGAATAATATTCTAATAAAAATAACAAAAACTAAGCAATAGGGGCAAAAGGTGCTGATTTTAGTGTCTACGTGAACCAAACACCCTTGGGAACATGGGTTGAACTTGGCTAGGCATGAAAGGGCACTGAGGACATTAGCCTAGCAACCTTCTATCATCCTATGATATGAGACTTGACTGGCACAGAATGAAAGGTAAATATTTAACACGGTACACAATTACTGAAACTGTGCAGTCCTTTAAGGCCTTGAGAGTACGGATAGATCCAGCTTTGAGGTCTTCTGATCATATCAACTGATTAATTATTGATAGTTATAAAACTATTGGCTATATATATGTAAAATCTTATAATGTCTAGCAAATCAGAAATAACGATATGATTCGTTGTAAGTTATATTAGACCCTAACAAGCGATATGATTCGTTGTAAGTTATATATATACAAACAGACAAATTGTGTGTACATTTTACCATTTATTCTCAGACACAACATTTTGTAGATGTATTTACAAAACATAACGGAAAACAGTTTAGCTTTACAAAAGAGGTAAAGCGATATGATTCGTTGTAAGTTATATTAGACCCTAACAAGCGATATGATTCGTTGTAAGTTATATTAGACCCTAACAAGGGATACGATTCGTTGTAAGTTATATTAGACCCTAACAAGCGATATGATTCGTTGTAAGTTATACTAGACCCTACCAAGCATTAACGAAACATCAGGCAATATGTATAGGACATTATACACTAGTGAGAGGTGCACTAACTACATAAGACAATAGTAATAATAATATACAGACTTTATAAGAAAACTAGCATAAGTATATTGGAAAGACAACAGTGGGAATATACCAATGGCACCCATGGATGCAAACGTTTAAGTTGCTATGAAAAAATTATGTGTCTCAGAGGAAACTGTTCAGGTAAATAAGGCATTTACAGATAACTACCTCTGGGAAATGGTTGGGTTTATCAAAACAGCATTAAAGAAATGCCAGACAAGCTGTATATACATACAGTAGTGAGAGATGTACTAATATGGCAGGGTAGCGGACACCTGGAATATACTACCAAATTATATTAAAGTAAGTACTAGTTTAGATATTTTTAGTAACAGCCTGAACTCTTATCATTGAGATGAATGTTCTGATTTATAACTTGTAGGCTAGAAATGCATTATTACCCATATTCTAGTGAATGTTTTAAAGCTAAACTAAACTGGGGTGCTACGACTTTAAGTACCTAGAAAGCCTATAGATTTAATCTAGTCTCCACTTCTGTTTGGCGAAATGCAATCTAAACTTCTTCGCTCTATAATGCCTGAAAAAAGACAAAAGTACCGAGGGACCAAAGGTGCAACATGCTTTGGTTATACAGAAGATAGGATTGATCTTGACACGCTTAGGGAGCAAAGCACACAGACTATTCCCAGCTGAGATTCCTGTCTTCTACAAAATTCACACCTGTGGGTCATTTAAAGGATTAACACTTCATGCTGTGATTTTGGGAGCAAGTTCTGGCTTTTGAGCTAAAAGAAGAGGCACCCTCATATTATGGAAGAACTCACCAGTAATGCCTAAAGTAAAAGGTCCTTTACCCCTAGAAATATGGAAGATGAAAATGTTTTCACTATATGGACTTTGACATGCCTATCAGAAGGACACTTTAAAATCCATGGAGAGCATTGTTGTTCAACTTTCTTCAATTAGAAGTAGATGAAAATCTGAACAAAGCAATTATATGAGCCTGAAAGCTCATTTTTTATTTAGAGCTGTTCCCCCCACTTGGAAACTCTGCAAATACAGAGTAGTCCTAACAAACTCCCAAAGTACTGGACAACAAGGAAGCATCCTCAAATGCACAGTGTGGGTTACAGCCTACGGCCTGTTTGATTAATAGTTTTTGTTTTTTAAATAGTTTAGACATAGAAGTCTGTAAGAGAACCGGCACACTCGCGGAACTACCCTGAGGGTGTCCACCCCCCCACCCCCAACTTAGTTTATTTTTTTTCTAGTGTTAAACAACGTATGCTAGTACATTTAATGGATATTCACCCTCTAAGCCACTAGGTGGCAGTAAAACAGAGCTTAAAATCTCCTTGCTCATTAACAACGAGCCAATCTAAGCTCCAGTATTCATTTGTGTAAAATAAGAACCAACCTCTCTAAAACAGTAACTATTAAACTCCTCTTAGCTATACCTGTAAGTGGAATCTATCCCAGAACATGGACAGGACTGTAGCACTACAAATAGTGTTCCCAAAAGAAAATTACTACTTACCTGGGAGATTTGTCCAGTGCACAAACTCACTGAATAAACTGATTGACTCCTGATACACCACTTCCTGGCTCTGCCCCACTCCATTCACCCTTTGGGCTCACTCCGCTCCCCTACCCTACCCCCAAATCCCACTCACCCCAGCACCTCTACATTTATTTACCCAAACCACACCCCCAACCAAAAACAACCAATCTCCTCTCCCACACACTATCATTCCAATTACCAATTACCTAACACACCCCTAGCCTCTCACTTCATCACCACACCCATCTTTACTTACACCTACCTCCTATTCTCACATCTTCCTACAAAACTAAGTAAAACAAAATGAAAACCACCTTAGGAGGCCTACTACTAGCGCTGATAACTTTAACATATTTCACATCTACTCATTCTATCACCTCAATACATAATACAATTCACCATTCAACGCAAGCATACACTAAACCAAACATTCACAGACATTTCCCCATTACAGCTACACGATTTTAAGACAGCCTAATGTTATATATCTACAAAACACAACTAACAACAACACATACCTGTAGGATATCAGTTAAATATCACATAAAAGCAACACAAAATATAAAACACATATTACTGATCACAAGAAAATTGTTCATATCAGGAGACATCCACCCAAACCCAGGACCAAACAACCCCCTACTCCCACCCAAAAAAGTCATACCTTCTAATCATTAACATAAATACCAGAAGTCTGACAAACAAACTTCCTCATTTCCAAGCCTTCATAACACACTACTCCCCAGATATATTAACTATCACTGAAACCTGGCTAAAACCCACCATCCAAAATGAAGAAATTCTACCACCAGGATATAACATTATAAGGCAGGACAGGCCAAACAAAAAGGGAGGTGAGTAGCCATACTCTTTAAAAACACACTCAAAGTAAAACCCCTTGAAATCCCACCCCCAGCATTTCAAAATGCAGAAACCATAATCTCAACTCTAGCCATAAACAATACCAAGAAAATCAACATAATCTGTACTTACATCCCCCCAGGCAACAACTCTTCCACCATAGAAGAATTATTACAATGGATCTCAGTCAAACTTTCCAATGAAAACATTCTCTTAGGTGACTTGAATACAAACTGGTTAGCCTGCAACTCCAACAACCCCACTAACCATATTAATCTCTTTGGCTTTACCCATCTCATTCAAGAACCTACTAGAGTACACAAAAGATCACACAAGCAACTGATCTTAGTCTGGACACTAGTAAACTACCCAAAACATTACTATCACACTGGATGTCTACCAGACACCCTGAGTGACCACCTCCCTACATTCCTCCTGCAAAAACGCTCCAACATATCCAACCCAATTATCTTTAGACAAGTCAGAGATAAAAGAAAACTAAATACACAGGAAGTAAACCACACCCTAAAACACTGTAACTGGAACCCACTAGTAACACTAGACTTGGACCAAGCCATAGACTACTTCAACAACACTTTCATTAGTATCCTCAACTCAGCTGCACCCATTAGAAAGATCAGAGTCAAGTCAAACTATGCTCCATGGCTAAGCAAGGACACAAGAGCCCTACTAAAAGCCAGAGATAGAGCATGGAAAAAAGACAATACCAACCTAACCAAACAAAACTACCAAAAACTAAGAAACCAAACAAAAAGACAAACCATACCCGATAAACAAAACTATTTCCTCACCAGCCAAACCAAGCACACAAGAGACCCACAAAAATTCTGGAATTCCATCAACTCCCTACTCAACCCTGGAAAAACGTCCACCCCAACTCCCACCACCAATAATAACACCACAGACATTGCATCCCAATTTAATCAACACTTCACTCAAACAATTCTATCACTGTCCTCTCAGATCCCCAAAACCTACCACCCAAACCCACCTAGCAAGCCCCTAAACAATATGCCCTCTCTCACATTCTCGCCTGTCCCCACCAGTACTATTAAAAAACTCCTACTAAAACTCAAACCCACCACCCTTGTTGCAGACAACCTACCTGCTAACTTCCTAAAAATGACAGTTGACTCCCTCTCATATCCAGTATCCATCCTAATAAACCATTCCATACAGGAAGCCTACATCCCTAAACTATGGAAAATATCTAACATCATCCCTCTTCTCAAAGGAGGAAACTGTTATGAGTTCTCCAACTACCGACCAATAGCCATCCTATCCCCCTTATCCAAAATACTTGAAAGATGTATACACTCCCAAATTGTACAATTCCTAAACTCTAACAACCTACTGCCACCCACTCAACACGGCTTCCAACAACACCATAGCACTACTACCGCTCTTCTGATCTTTACAAACATAGTGAACCATCACAGAAATAACAACAATTTCGTATCAACTATATTTCTTGACTTATCAAAGGCATTTGACATGGTGTCACACACTATGCTACTGGACTCCATGTCCTCCCTATGCTTTCCCCTTCCACAATTGCATGGTTTAAATGCAACTTATCAGACAGACAGCAGTCTGTTTAGTGGCAGAATATACTCTCACCACTACTACCTACAATCATAGGAGTCCCACAGGGTTCAATAATAGGACCACTACTTTTTTCCATTTTCACTAACAGCCTCTAGACCTCCACCCAAAATGCCTCACTCATACAATACGCAGATGTCTCCACTCTCATCTGCTCTGCACCATCACTCACAACCCTTCAAAAACTTACTCAAGACTCCTTCACCTCAGTAGAAAACTGGATTACCCAGATACAACTAATCCTTAATCCCAACAAAACCAAGCTACTCATTTTCACACCTAACAAATCTAAATCTATCAACCAACCTTTTACAATTACTGCCAAAAATGGTACCAACATCTTACCCACAAACCATACCAAACTCCTTGGCCTGGAAATAGACAACAAACTACTGCCTGATGTACATATAGCACAAACCATAAAAAGGTCCACAAAAAATTGGGGACACTGTATAGACACAAAAATTCCTAACTGACCAAGCACACATAACACTTGCCCAAACACACCTTCTATCTACTCTAATGTATGCCGCTCCAATCCTTACACACATAAGAAAACAGGGCCTTGAAAAACTTCAGTCATGCTACAATAAAATCACCAGATTCACTTCTAAATCCATCTACAAATCACACCCCTGTCATGCACTACGTAAACTGCAATGGCTAGAACTACCCCAGCTAATCAACTATCATCAACTAGCAATTGCCTACAATATTTTGAACTATCCACTCAAAACCCCATCTCTTAGTCAGTTAGTAATCAAGCACACATCAAATCGTCCCCTATGCTCGTCAGAAAAAACACTACTATTTATCACCAATGCCAACAACTACGCAGGACAAGCCCTATTCTCTCACAGCATAGCAAGAAACTGGAATAACCTTACTTCTGCTACATTGTCCAATATCTTTAAAAACTCTCTAAAAGTCCACCTCATGAATAAATGCATATGCCCATGCATCACATAACATTCAAACATATCTCTTAACCACAATTTCTACTCTCACTGTGTGATATATATAGTATACTGTTTGACAATGTACAACAATGTATTTCAATCTGCTGAACTTTATTGTGAACTGTACATAATCTATACCTGAACATTTGATGTGCTGAACTTATCATAAATTGTACATAATCTATGCCTGATCATCTTGAGGCTTGAACTTATTGAAATGTTCTGAACTTATCAGAAATTGTACAGAATCTATGTCTGAACATTTGATTTGTGAACATATTGTAAACTGGAACTAAAATGTTATGGAGCTTTTCTCCCCGGGCCTCCGCTGTAAATGGACCTGTGTCCAGTCGGACTATCCTGGTAAACAAATGTAAAATAAAATAAATAAAATAAAAATGAAATATCAGTATGCTTGTAACACTATCCTATGAACAGACAAACATACGTAATTTATTATTTTCTCCAGATTCATGTGATATTTGGTATTTTATCTTCTCTAACAATACTTTCTGTGTCATTCATTAATTAATTCTCCAACACCTACTTTATCAAACTCACTGTCATGAAGGAATCAGACTCTTAGCACTCTGTGGGTAGAGGGGAGAGGGGAGAATCTTGGCAGATGTAAGTCTTTTGCACAGCATGCTGTTATATGCACACACACACACACACACGCACGCACACACACACACACACACACACACACACACACACGCACGCACGCACGCACGCACACACACACACACACACACACACACACACACACACACACACACACACACACACACACACACACACACACCCCTACCTGAGCAAATTCAGAGATGCATCAATTTAGCTACTTTATGTTTTTTGAAAGTGGGCAGAGACTGCAGCAAATGACAAAAAAACACAAAGACTCAGGAAGGACAATCAGGGTCCACTTAGAAGGTAATCTAGCTGACAAACACTGAACTAGGGAAACAGGTACTGTAAGGGAGCACTGCTAATCAATAAAGCACTCATTATTTTTCAGTCTACCATGCTACATCAAGGTTATGGGTAAAATTAAGCCCATGGGTAAAATTAGCCTCTCCCATTGTAAATCTATCTTTTCAATCTCTTCTCTCAACAACACTATTGTAAAAGTTGAAACACAACTAAACTCCTTGGCACCATTACTGATGACCAACTAAAATTTGACCTACATGTCCAACAAAGCATAAAAAAACCCACCAAAAATTAGGTCTACTTTACAGAAATAAAACATACCTTTTAGTGCAGAATCCAAACGTGCCCTTGCTCAAGCTTTCTTACTACCCACCCTACTGTATACCTCCCCTACCCTGACTATTTATTTTACATTTGTTAACCGGGTTAGCCCAGCTGAGCATTAGCTTGTTTTCAGTGGAGACCCGAGGAGAAAACCTCCGCAATCAGTATTAACATTTTACATACAGTCAGCAAGAAAATTGCATTGGCAGCTAAAACAATTAGAGAAATAACATTTTACAATAAAATTTTACAGAAAACAGTTGGGTACAAATGTTAGAGATCAAACTGCAAAAAGCATTCACAACAAATCATACAGAAAAAGCAGCAGAGTACAATGTCAGAATTCTTACAACAAAAACTTAGGTACAATGTCAATGTAGGGAAAACGGTGTTCATTATTCCTAAGTACTTATATACAATATAGGTACAGATGGAGTAGTAAGGTCATGTAGAGGTTAACCTACAATCTTCCCTTTTTCACAAACTCAAATATGACATACAATAAAGTTGTTAGATTTGCTGTAAATCATCCCTACTCCTCTCATGACTGCCTGGCCCTACAGAAACTTCACTGGCTTGAACTCCCATATCACTTATTCTCACTCAATTCCAAACTGCTCACTCCCTTCTCAATAATCCCACTATCTGCCCATCATTTTCCAAACTTCTGTCCTATTTACACCCCCAATCATCCTCTTCGTAGTTCCAACCAACTCTTACTAATGACCTATAAATCCTGTAAAAATATAGTCAAAAACGTTTATAAATACTCTGTCTGTCATAGCTGGAACTAACTCCCATTACATATCAGAAGTGCCAACAACTTTAAAAAGTCACTAAAAGATCACCTGCTTAACTCCAAGATGTGTCACTGCAATCATCCCACTTAACCTCCAGTATACCTCTGTCTACTCACATTCTACATCCTCGACTTAGGAAGTGTCTTGGCATTACTTCTAACTCTGGTAGATATTAGAACATGCTAGCTTTTCAGCACTGTGACTAAACTGTATGTTTATATTTTTAGTACTCACACTTTCTCATGTGGCAACTATAATTTGTTCTGTATACCTGCATTTCAGTTTGTACTCTATTTTATCTTATGTATAATGTTTCTTTTACTTTTTATTGCTGTAGATGTTATTGGAGCTTTTTCTCCTCAGGTCTCTACTAAATTTTTTTTTGTAACTCAGCTGGACCAACCTGGTTAACAAATGTGAAATAAATAAATAAAAAATGTACACCAATTTAACTCCCTTAAATAAAAATAAAAGAAGTAAATAAACACAAAACCATGCATCTCCCTTATCATATACAGTTAAAATGATCACCATCTAAAAAAATCTGCAGTTTTGTTATGTCTAGAGATAGCTTTCAAACTACATAGGTAATGATAACCTGATTACATTTTTTAAACACATTTATTAAATTATCGCTTACAACAGGCATATAAACATCCACAGAAAACAAACCATATTAACATGTTTAAATACATCATATATTTTCCTTACTTTTTAACAATTATTCACTCCAACATTACATAAATTGTTCAGTTTCTGTCTCCCCTGAAACCTCACTCCTCCTCCTGAACATTATTCTGCATGTATTGTTCCCACATATTTCATTAATAGGGTTACCACTTGTCCCTCTTTGGGCAGTTGTGTCCTGCGAAAAATGCTAAAAAAAATGGCAAATGTCCTGAGATTTAGGGCAAAAAATATTTTATAAGTTTTCTTTAATAGTTGTGTAAACAGTTATTTTGTATCTGAATCACTTAAATGTTATATGAAATAACATAAGCAGCTCAAATGCTACAAGAATACGCTTTTATCTTAGCAAAAAAGTGAAGTTCTGTCCTTTGAACTTGCCATGGGTATGTTTTATCCTGCAAAACTTCATGTTTCTACAAAAAATGTCCCACTTTGGACATCTGAAAAGGTGGTAACCCTATTCATTTATTTATATGTCATTTGCTCCTTCCCTTTTGTAAGATCGCTCCAGCAGTTCTTTTATCTCTTTTATAATATTCAGCACCTCAAATACAGCTGATTTGACATCTTCATTTACATTTTCTACTAGTCGTTTTTCGGCAGCCAAACCATTAAATTTAGTAAAGCCAATTCAGTTCCAGTGTTGCAGCAGAAAAAATCATTTCCTTAGTTACAGTCGTATACTCCTTCAATATTTCTGACACTTGTAGGGAATTTTTAATTGGCCAGCTTGTTATACTCCAAGTAAACATGTTCACAGTTACTTCTCTCTGTCTCTTTCTCTGATCACATCTCCAGCAATTCCTGTTTATCTAAGAAAAGTTCTCTGAAGTCTGTGTCCGACATAAAATACCCATGCAAACACATCCAAGCAAAGATCCTAAACCATCTGGAATTTGTTGCACACTTAGGAGCCATACAGATGCCTCCCATTGTTCTGCTGTAAACTGCATTTCCAGTTTCTCTTCCCAGTTTTTCTAACCTATTCTGATTCTTAGAGCGATCATGCAACATTTTATATATCCTACCAATTATCCCTTCTGTAACAACAGCTTGTCTTACAGAGTCATCTAAAAATTCTACTAGAGCAGGCCTGTCACCTAGCACTCTCCCATCCTTTTCTCTTTACCTACACTCTGATGTGAGTTGTTGAACCTCATCTACCTCTAACCTTGGCATAATTACGTCTTCCATAAATATTTTCATTTGTGCCATCTCATCATTTCCACATTTCTCTGCTTTATACAAATTTTCAAAACATTTTCAAAATATCTCTAATACCTCTACAGGATCTCTGGCCATTTTTCTTGTTATAGGTATCCTAAGTTTGGTGACAACACTTTCTATTTTCTGTTGCCTAAGTCATTGTTCTAAAAGTTTGGTGCTCTGGAGTTACTATCAAAAAATATTTTTTTGTTTTAAATTAAAAGTTGTGCTACAGTGGTTCATGCAGGCAGGGTATAAACTGTAGCCACTGTTTGCTACAGTTTAAAATAAGACGTTATTATTATTTTACTAAAGCAAGTAGAAGGGGGGTTGGGGGCATGGTACAAAAACAGGACCTGAATGGCTGGGGCAGGGCACAGAAATGAGACCTGAGTGACTGGAGCAGGAGGGAGGAGGGGCATGTCATGCATCTGGCTACTCGGTTGATGTTCCATTAGGAGGAACGTCCCTTTGTCCAATGAAAGAGCTTGGGGTATACATCTAACAGTAATAAGTCGATTATTGCAATTGGCTTATTACAGTGACGTGCTTATTTTCATTTGAAGACCTGAGTGGCTGGGGCAGGAGGGAGGAGGGGCATGTCATGCATCTGGCTACTTGGTTGATGTTCCATTAGGAGGAACGTCCCTTTGTCCAATGAAAGAGCTTGGGGTATATATCTAACAGTAATAAGTCGATTATTGCAATTGGCTTATTACAGTGACGTGCTTATTTTCATTTGAAGACCTGAGGGGGTGGACGCTGGTTCACAGTAGGTTAGGTTTAACCTGCTATGCTTCTAAATGATGCTTTCAATCAAATTCACATGTTTCTGTGAAATATAATTTCTATGTAATCTAACCCAGTTATTTTGCCTTGGGGAATAATATGTAAATTGTCTCTACCACTGAATTCATATGTTCCATACAAAATAATTTCATATTTTTTCAGAAACATCCTCTCTTTTGTTATGTTTCCCTTCTAGGTCTACCTGACACATCCTCACTATTGCAAATCAAGCTCCATTCCCTACCTTTAACTAATATTCCCTTTCCTAAACTCCTAAGTAGTAATTTTTGGTGAAATATAAATACATGCCACCGTAATCCTCCTCCCTTGCTAGTAGCCCCTTACTACCACCAATCTACCATTACTGACTCCACCCCCCTCTTCTGTTAGTATTGGAGCCCTTCTAGTGTGTGTGTGTGTGTGTGTGTGTGTGTGTCTTTCGGCTTATCCCGGTTAGGGGTCACCACAGCAGAACTCCGTCCGCTAATGTTTGGTAGTGGATTTTTACGTGCCGAGTTATCAGCCCTGACTCACAACCTTCAACGAAGGCACGCCCATTCACACATGCCTCCACACAGAAGACGCTCTAGCTGAGAATCGAATGGGATGTCTTGCTGTGAGGCGACAACGCTACTGCAGCACCACTACCATGGGCCTTGTATAAATACTCCCCTTTTCCTTTGCCCCTGATACTCTGCTGAATATCCAACCTGAAATCCTTTCTTTGCCAAATCACATGCTCATTTATTTCCAAAGGTGTCTCCTGCAGTACTGTTATTTGTATTTCCCAATATAATTCAATAATTGTTTCTTTATGTCTATAACTCTATGGTCATTTACATTAAAAGATAATATGGATCTCATAGCCATTATAAAAAGCTATTGTTCCTACATGTCAGTTTTCTGAATGCATATTTTGAACTTTTGTGTTACATGCACACTCTAATGATTGAAAGCCGATATTTTATACAGTTTTTTTCTCTTATTTCCATTTGAACATATGTCTATTTTTTCAGGACTTTTTATATATTTATTTAACATCCAGGAAAGGCTGACTGGGACAGAGCCCATTTTCAGTGCAGGCCTGGGTAGAAACCCTCAAATAAAAAAACTTGATACATTTTCAAAACACTCCATCCCTTATTTACTTAGAAAAAACATACAAAACCTATCTACATCTTCAAAAAATGAAGTTTACCCCCCCCCCCCCGATTGGAAGAATTTCCTCAAAACAGCAGCTGCATCCACAGGTGTTATCTAACCTAAAATTATGGTTTCCCATGCTGAAGAGCATGCTGGAGCCTGTGTTCCCACATACCCTGACTGCTGTCTGTTCTTCTGTTATCTCTGCCCCACTCCCCACAAGATGTGAAAAGCGTTAAGGCAGCTAGCGAGGCTGCTTTCTCTTATTCACTTCCTATAATTTCAAACTGTATTCTTCATTGAAATGCTTGCCATTGTCCATTTAAATTTTGCATTTTCCTCTGCAAAGAATGTTTAGAACTTTCAAGATTAATTGTATGCACTTGCAGACAGCTTGTCTCTATATAAAAGTAGTCATCAATGAATCTTTATAAATTTCACTCAGACCAAAATGTACAGCAGACTTCTTGACTTTGCTCTTAAACCAAAGGTAACAATCTAGATATTCTCCCATGGAAAATAAGAGCAATTTCTTAATTTTATGTATAATGAAATCATTGCACTTTTATACCCCACCCCCACCCCAGCAGCCCAAGATCATGGCATATTAACATTAATCTTACTTTTGCTCAGCTTTTCTTCTCATTTACTGTAAATGATATATTTCTTACAACTAAAAAGTACTTAACTTTAATATCTTTAACATATACAACAGTCACAGAAGAGATTTCCTTCACATTTAAAATAGTCCTGACTACGCACTACACAAAACTGCTTTACTACATATAACATGCAGTTTTTATCATGACATGTTTTAAACATGTTTTAAACAAATACTAACAAGAACAAACATTATTTTACATACAGTTACTTTTCCCCCATTTAGTGCCCTACTAAATATGAATGACATGAAGGGGTATATGCTTTACAATCCACCCACAACTTTAACAAAGTCAACAACATCCCAGTCTTTATCATCCACTTTTTCTTGCAAAGCCACATTTAAGAAATGTGGTTGATGCTTTATAATCTCCCATTTATCCACTAATTTCAGTGTTGCATGTATTCTTCTTGATCATCCTTGGCTCCCAACACCAGACTCTGGTTCAAGTCCAAGAAAGTCCTGATTCTTTTAGTCTATTCCTGTGCTTTTTATGTCTCTCAAGTATTTCCTTTGGAAAAATTGAAAAGGTTTCACTAGTAAAGTCTTTCTGTGAGCTTTATTCCCAGAAGAATGAGAAGCAGAATCTCCTTCAACTCGCTAGCTCACACTTCTGTTGTATACACTTTTTTATTTCCTCCTTAGCCTGTTCTGCATCTAAAAATATCTTTGATACGCCAGGAAAAAAATATTCTGAAGACAGCTGGATACAGCAGCTTGAATCTCACATCTGCCTCTTGACATTTCCTTATTGCTGAGATACATTTGTTTTTCTTCTGTACAGTGAATAATCATTTGCCACAAATAGTTTGTGGTTTCCAATTTTTAATACTTTCCCTTTCTTTCACAGATTTGTCATGATCCACTCTTCCTGCTGGTACAATTGTATCTTTACTGACATAGGTTTGGGCTGCTTTCTCATTTGGAACATACACTAAGTGAGCCCTTTCAATTAATATATCTTGCTGTGCAGCAGCAGTCCAGTTGCTTATTTGTAGTTTCATAAAATTAATACAGTCTGTCCATTCCAGTTTCTCTGGTACAGCACAAAATCTCATTCTTTCTCTGTACAACCTGTCTTCCAACTCTACTATTTTCTGAAATAGCCCTTCTTGAGAAGCCTCATACTCAGTCAGCTTTTTCTTCAACATTTGACTGTTGCAGTTTTATCAGATCAGCTGTAAAATTAGATAAGCTTCTATTTTTCCAGCCTTTTATTTGAGTTGATAGACTCCTTCAATGTTTCATTTGTTTTCATCACCTCTGAGTACGTTTGATTTATTTTTCCTCTAAATTTCTAGAAGCCATCTGTTGTACCAAAACTGAAACTTGACCTGCTTTTTACTGAACAGCTGCAGGATTTTTCCCAGCCATAGTTTTGTCTTCACTTTTTTGACTGAGTTTCTTTCAGGTTATGTAATTTTCTTCTTTGCTGGTATCAAAGTAATGTACTTACCAGCCAGTAACTGAATTTTACTTAAGCCAACATCACTGGCTCTTATGTCACAGTTTCTTTTTCAAACTGGGAAAGCTGAAATTAAGCTGCTGATCAGTGTCAAACTATCTTTGCAGTCCTTCCAAATTTTAAATTGTTATCCCTGTTACACTGATGATACACTGGATACGCTAAGTGCTGTTGTCTTCTGTCAGGACAGTTAAGTACAGTATTACATTTTTCAGAAGATCAACTAGGGAAGTAGAAAGAGGTGCTAATCTGGTTCTTCATACTGGGGGGGTAGGTGACAGTTATGTCAACATTTTTATAATCAGAACAAAAAAATGTGGATGTAGATCCATAATGAGAACAACAATGACCTACAGAATATTATATTCATAACATAGCAGAAACTACGCCAGTATAGGAATGATGACATGAGAGTTTGCCAATAGGAATGACTGCAAGTAGGCCCATAGAAAATAGGCAAGAGGGGGCTGAATTACTGGAGAAAACTGGCAAAGGAACTAAGGTACTCTGAACAAACATGTAGAGAGGGAAAGGAAATAAGGTGGGGTTGAGGCCATGAAGTAGTCTGGATGGCAGGTTAGAGACTGCTTTCACTTTCAGGGATTGATATCAGAGTATAAGCAAACAAAAAGGAATAGGGGAATCTTAAATGAAAGACCTGCTCTGGTAGAGTTTTCAGTTGAATCTGGGAGAGAAGCTGCTTTTAAAAAGGGATAATTTGTAGGGCCTATAAAATATTGCATGGTAACCATAAGAATCGATCTAAGGAGGTTAGAAAAGCAGTTTACAAGGGAACAATGGGAGGACATATGTATGGCTCCCAAATATGCAATAAAGTCTAGAATGCAACGAAGTCCCGAAGGTTTAGGGTCTCTGCTTGGAAGTATTTTCACAGATAATTTATACCCCCAAGCAGACTTCAAGTATTGTTCCTCGGGTAGGCAGCAAATGTTTGAAGTGTGACGGGAAGAAAGAGGTAACTGGGAACATATGTTTTGGGAGTGTAATGTGTTGGCAGATTTTAAATATTCCATACAGAGTACTCTGCTAGAAATATTGGGTGATCACACAGCTGTAAGTATGGACATGATTCTTATATTGGGTGATCACACAGCTGTCAGTATGGAAATGATTCTTATATTGGGTGATCACACAGCTGTAAGTATGGAAATGATTCTTATATTGGGTGCTCACACAGCTGTCAGTATGGAAATGATTCTTATATTGGGTGCTCACACAGCTGTAAGTATGGAAATGATTCTTATATTGGGCGATCACACAGCTGTAAGTATGGAAATGATTCTTATATTGGGTGATCACACAGCTGTCAGTATGGACATGATTCTTATATTGGGCGATCACACAGCTGTAATATGGAAATGATTCTTATATTGGGCGATCACACAGCTGTAAGTATGGACATGATTCTTATATTGGGTGATCACACAGCTGTAAGTATGGAAATGATTCTTATATTGGGTGATCACACAGCTGTAATATGGAAATGATTCTTATATTGGGTGATCACACAGCTGTAAGTATGGACATGATTCTTATATTGGGCGATCACACAGCTGTAAGTATGGAAATGATTCTTATATTGGGTGATCACACAGCTGTAATATGGACATGATTCTTATATTGGGTGATCACACAGCTGTCAGTATGGACATGATTCTTATATTGGGCGATCACACAGCTGTCAGTATGGACATGATTCTTATATTGGGTGATCACACAGCTGTAAGTATGGAAATGATTCTTATATTGGGTGATCACACAGCTGTAAGTATGGACATGATTCTTATATTGGGTGATCACACAGCTGTCAGTATGGAAATGATTCTTATATTGGGTGATCACACAGCTGTAATATGGACATGATTCTTATATTGGGTGATCACACAGCTGTAAGTATGGACATGATTCTTATATTGGGCGATCACACAGCTGTAAGTATGGAAATGATTCTTATATTGGGCGATCACACAGCTGTAAGTATGGACATGATTCTTATATTGGGCGATCACACAGCTGTCAGTATGGAAATGATTCTTATATTGGGCGATCACACAGCTGTAAGTATGGACATGATTCTTATATTGGGCGATCACACAGCTGTAATATGGAAATGATTCTTATATTGGGCGATCACACAGCTGTCAGTATGGACATGATTCTTATATTGGGTGCTCACACAGCTGTAAGTATGGACATGATTCTTATATTGGGCGATCACACAGCTGTAAGTATGGAAATGATTCTTATATTGGGCGATCACACAGCTGTAATATGGAAATGATTCTTATATTGGGTGATCACACAGCTGTAAGTATGGAAATGATTCTTATATTGGGTGATCACACAGCTGTAAGTATGGAAATGATTCTTATATTGGGCGATCACACAGCTGTAAGTATGGAAATGATTCTTATATTGGGTGATCACACAGCTGTAAGTATGGACATGATTCTTATATTGGGCGATCACACAGCTGTAAGTATGGAAATGATTCTTATATTGGGTGATCACACAGCTGTAAGTATGGACATGATTCTTATATTGGGCGATCACACAGCTGTAAGTATGGAAATGATTCTTATATTGGGTGATCACACAGCTGTAAGTATGGACATGATTCTTATATTGGGCGATCACACAGCTGTAAGTATGGAAATGATTCTTATATTGGGTGATCACACAGCTGTAAGTATGGACATGATTCTTATATTGGGCGATCACACAGCTGTAAGTATGGAAATGATTCTTATATTGGGTGATCACACAGCTGTAAGTATGGACATGATTCTTATATTGGGCGATCACACAGCTGTAAGTATGGAAATGATTCTTATATTGGGTGATCACACAGCTGTAAGTATGGACATGATTCTTATATTGGGCGATCACACAGCTGTAAGTATGGAAATGATTCTTATATTGGGTGATCACACAGCTGTAATATGGACATGATTCTTATATTGGGTGATCACACAGCTGTAAGTATGGACATGATTCTTATATTGGGCGATCACACAGCTGTAAGTATGGAAATGATTCTTATATTGGGTGATCACACAGCTGTAATATGGACATGATTCTTATATTGGGTGATCACACAGCTGTCAGTATGGACATGATTCTTATATTGGGCGATCACACAGCTGTCAGTATGGACATGATTCTTATATTGGGCGATCACACAGCTGTCAGTATGGACATGATTCTTATATTGGGCGATCACACAGCTGTCAGTATGGACATGATTCTTATATTGGGCGATCACACAGCTGTAAGTATGGACATGATTCTTATATTGGGTGCTCACACAGCTGTCAGTATGGACATGATTCTTATATTGGGCGATCACACAGCTGTAATATGGAAATGATTCTTATATTGGGTGATCACACAGCTGTCAGTATGGACATGATTCTTATATTGGGCGATCACACAGCTGTAAGTATGGAAATGATTCTTATATTGGGCGATCACACAGCTGTAAGTATGGAAATGATTCTTATATTGGGTGATCACACAGCTGTCAGTATGGACATGATTCTTATATTGGGCGATCACACGGCTGTAAGTATGGACATGATTCTTATATTGGGTGATCACACAGCTGTAAGTATGGACATGATTCTTATATTGGGCGATCACACAGCTGTCAGTATGGAAATGATTCTTATATTGGGTGATCACACAGCTGTAAGTATGGACATGATTCTTATATTGGGCGATCACACAGCTGTAAGTATGGAAATGATTCTTATATTGGGTGATCACACAGCTGTAAGTATGGACATGATTCTTATATTGGGTGATCACACAGCTGTAAGTATGGACATGATTCTTATATTGGGTGATCACACAGCTGTAAGTATGGACATGATTCTTATATTGGGTGATCACACAGCTGTAAGTATGGACATGATTCTTATATTGGGCGATCACACAGCTGTAATATGGAAATGATTCTTATATTGGGCGATCACACAGCTGTCAGTATGGACATGATTCTTATATTGGGCGATCACACAGCTGTAAGTATGGACATGATTCTTATATTGGGCGATCACACAGCTGTAAGTATGGACATGATTCTTATATTGGGCGATCACACAGCTGTAAGTATGGACATGATTCTTATATTGGGTGATCACACAGCTGTAATATGGACATGATTCTTATATTGGGCGATCACACAGCTGTAAGTATGGACATGATTCTTATATTGGGCGATCACACAGCTGTAATATGGACATGATTCTTATATTGGGTGATCACACAGCTGTAATATGGACATGATTCTTATATTGGGCGATCACACAGCTGTAAGTATGGACATGATTCTTATATTGGGTGATCACACAGCTGTAAGTATGGACATGATTCTTATATTGGGTGATCACACAGCTGTCAGTATGGACATGATTCTTATATTGGGTGATCACACAGCTGTAATATGGAAATGATTCTTATATTGGGCGATCACACAGCTGTAAGTATGGAAATGATTCTTATATTGGGCGATCACACAGCTGTAAGTATGGAAATGATTCTTTTGAGCTGGGGCACAAGATCTGAACTGCCAAGAAATAGTAAGGACATATTAAGTTTAATTCTTCTGCCTGGCAAAAAAGGAAAACAGTTACTAGAAAATGGAAATCAAAGTCTAAACCAACTGTATTTACAGTGCTGAGTATTATAACGATAGAAAATAACCGGAAGAAGAATCTTTAGAAAAGGGCAGGAGCAAATTACATAGAAATAAATGGAATCTGTAGGAGCAATACATGAAGATTAATGCTTAGCTGGAGAAAGAGTGAGGACTAAGGGAAGCCAGGAATTCAGCCATTTCTGTAACGCTGGCCTAATAACACAAGGAAATAAAAGATGTGTGATGTGTAATGTATATAAATGGAAAAAATATTAATATAGTCTGTGTTGTTTTCTGTTAACGCATGTTTGCTTATGTTTGAAGTGATAATTTAATGTTGTTGTTGTGTCTTTCGGCTTATCCCGGTTAGGGGTCGCCACAGCGGAACTCCGGTCCGCTAATGTTTGGTAGTGGATTTTTACGTGCCGAGTTACCAGCCCTGACGCACAACCTTCAACGAAGGCACGCCCATTCACGCATGCCTCCATACAGAAGACGTTCTAGCTGAGAATCGAACGCGACGTCTTGCTGTGAGGCGTCAACTCCACCGCAGCACCACTACCGCAGGTTGAAGTGATAATTTAATAAAGGTGTTTAAAAAAATCTAAAATTTTGAGTACGCATACTGATTATAAGCAGTGCACGGATATGTTCTACCACGAGTTGCACAGTCACATTTGCTTACTTAAAGATCCAAACTTCTAATCATAACAACTAATAAGCATACCTTCACTTGAAACAAGGAGCAATAACAAATATCGGGATCAGAGGTGTTTACTGGGCTAATAACCACAAGAGCCTTATTAAGCCTACCCATTCATCTCAAATCTCTGACAAGATCTGATACCCTTGATAAGTGTAAGCAGGGGCTTGGGAGATGAACCATTTACAGGTTCCTGTGTCCATTAAAGACACAGGTGCTAAACCATGGATACATTTCCTGTTCTCCATCCAATTATCCAAGTTGTACTGAAATTGGGTTAGGGAGGAAATGGATGAGGAGCCTGTTCCAGAGATGCTGTAGTCTCTGGAATACATATTTGTCTTTCCAGCAGGTCCTATTTATATCACAGGCAAGAATTAAGTCTTTAGAATGGTTAATTCTGGTGATCTCTGTTTTGCAGATATGCAGGAGGTCCATCAGAGTGGGGTATGACAATGCCCTGTATGCCAAACATAAATTTCCCCTTAAAAGCCTGGAGGAGAAAGAATACAGGGATTGGGCCTTGAGGTGGTCTGCATAGGATATTCTAGTTTTGCCCTGTATTCTTTTAATGACGAACCTCTGTGGACGTTCCAATTGTTGGATATGCCTGGTTAGGTATGTATCAAAGGGGGCATTGTACTGAATGACAGGTCTGAAGAATGCCAAATACAGTGGAACAATGACTTCCTTGGACTCAGATGCCATACCTCTGTTTATAGGTTCCAAACATAGAATGATTTCCTCACTACTGCAGACACGTGATGGTCAAAGGCTAGATTAATATCTATGTGGTCCTTAAATCCCTGATTACTGGGTCATCTCTAAGGGGTGTGTTCTCAATATGATAGTTACCAGGGGTGGATGACTTCCCGAAGGATACTATTATGCATTTCTTGGCATTTAGTTTTAGTCCATGGCTCTGACACCAGTTGTTTGTCTGTATCAGTCCTTCCTGGAGAACATCTGTGTCAGTGTGGGATTCAATGACAGCTCCTAATTTGCAATCATCTGCAAATTTTGTCACCCAGAGACCACTGACACTGACGTCCGAGAAGTAAATGCCAAAAAGGAGCGGTCCAAGGACTGATCCCTGAAGGAATCCACTTGTGACTGGCCTTTTTGTAGAGGTAGACTCCCCAACTCTAAATTCCTGTGTCTTGTCTGTGAGGCAATTGGCTATCCACTGAGTGACATACAGGTTTGTACCTAACCTCTTGAGTTTGTCAACAATCCCTGAGTGGAGTACTGTGTCAAATGCCTTGGCCATGTTAAGGTAGACAATGTGAACCATTTTCCCTCATCTGTTACTTTGGTAATCTTTTCAAAGACGTCCACCAGGTTGTGTAGGTATGACCTGCCCTTGACAAAACCAAAATGGGTTGGATCCAGTGTCTGGAGGTTTACTATATCTCTATTAATCATCTCCATAATAATTCTTTCCATGGCTTTACATATAAGACTAGTAAGACTTATGGATCTGTATTTTCCAGGGTCTGCAGATGGCCTAACTTTGTGCAGAGGGATGACTGTTGCTGTTCTTCACTCATGAGGCATGGAGCCTGTTTGCAGGCTACAGTTAAATGGCAGTTCCAGACAGCCTGATAGGTCATGTTTCATGCTATCTAGAAGGCATCCTGGGATATTGTCTGGGTCCACTGATGCAGTGTTCTTGGCCTCAGAGAGAGAGCATTAAGGACCTGTTCCCTAGTGATAGCAAGGGAAGTTATATTTGATGGTTCTTCCTGAGGAAAGGATGAGGGGGAGAGAAGGGTAAAGTCAGAGTTGAATTTACTGGCAGCTCCATTTACAATGACCTCTGCTCATAACTGTGTATTGCCTTTGAGGTTGTGGACATAGCTAAAGAATGCTTTGTGGTTGCCCTTGGCCTGAGAGGCCAAATTTACTTCAAAATTGGCTTTGGTAGACCTTATTTGTCCTCTGAGTTGTTTGTTTAGTTTGATAAGAGTATTTTTATCCTGCTGGGTGCTGCACCTCCTAATTTTTGCCCTGATTTTCTTCCTGCTTTATACCCCTGTTGATTTTGTGATCCCACCAGGGTGGCTTGTTTTTTGACTTAGCTCTGTACTTCTTCCTGGTGGGTACAGCTGTCTCTATGCAGCTATTAACATGCTTGTACAGGGTTTCTGTGAAGAGTGCTGCATATGCAGCAGTGTTCTCAGGGTTTATAGGGGCTTCAAATACTGCCAGGTGATTACTTAATTGCAGGAGATTAGCCTTAGAGTAGTTCCCGAATATTCCAGGTTTAGCTGTGGTTCCAGATTTTATTTTTACTTCAAAGGAGACCATTTTGTGGTCTGACCTTACCAGGGAAGACATTACAGTAGGTGGTGTGCATTACTCTCCCATATTAGTGAGGACCAGATGGTGGCACCCCTGTTTGGTGTACTGACTATCTGGTCCAGGGAGTTTGTGTTTACAAAATCCAGGAATCTCTGTGCCTACATGTTGGGTGTCATATAGGATTCCCGTTAACAGTGGGGTAATTAAAGTCACCCATGAATGCGGTATTGGGTTGCATGGTGAGGGTTTCCAATAAGTTTAAAAACAAGGTATGGGTTTCCTGGGTCAAAGAGAGGGACCTATAGTTTGCAAGGAAGCGGCACTGGAATTTGTCTATGGTGATTTGAACATGGATCAGCTCAAGTGCATTGTCCTGTTTGAACAGCCTTGTGGTATGTTTATTTTTGATGTAAATACAGACACCTCCACGTTTAGTCCCTGCCTGTGAAGTAGCTGGCCTAAACATGTGGAAGCCATTATAACCTTACACTGTTGGTGTACTCACCACAGCTTTAAACCATGTGTCAGTGACAGCACAGACGTCAGCATTCTCTAAGTTGAAGAGAGCTTCTAGGGAGTGGAGTTTTTTGTTTACACTCTTAGCACTGAGCAGTAATACCTTTATATTTTCTTGGTTTTGATTTGATGTCGGAAGTACTTTCAGTTTGGCATTGCCTAAAAAAGGCACTATGAGGGAAGACAATGTTTTAGTTAATACTTGAAAGCCTAGAGGAGAGAGGTGCAGACATCCCTGGCAAAGCAGTGAGGTCTGTTGACCATCTCTTTCCATGCTGAAAAATATTGCACCCCCTTAGAATCACATCAGAAACTAAGCCAATTATTAAACTCAGTCATCTTTTGTTCGTTTCATGGCATCATCCTTAGCAAAGGTAAAATGCTGTTCACTGCTAGGTTCATACCAGCCTGAGACACATTCTAAGAGCTACATGATGTTTCTCTTCATATAGTCTAGGCAAGTACATCTCAGGTCATTTACTTTCCATAGACTACGACCGAGTCATACTGGTACTTGTGGTCCAATGACATAAGTGGGTGCGTGAGGGTTGGGAGGGTGGCCTAATGGTTAAGGTGTTTGCCTTACAAGGACAAGGTGCAGGGTTTGAGTCTCACAAGGGATATTACAATGGCTAGGGCTCTGGCTAGCCTGCCTAGTACTAACTATACCTATGAAAATGATGTGGCAGATCCTAGCTCCTGATAAGCAAATGACCGTGACTTTCTCCTTACTCAGTCTGGTGACAGGGACATCAGTGTGTCTCACGATGGAGTCTCCGATGACCAGAATGTTGGATTGTGTGGTGGCTTGATTTATGGGCTTAGAAGTAGAGGTTCCATGAGATGTAGCTCTATGTGTTGATGTGAGTGTTGTTTTGAAAGAGTGGATTTGGGGCATTTAGGGCTGCTGAAGGTATTTGTTATGTGTACTTCATCTAGGACTTTTTTGAGGTATAGGAAGGTTACATTTAAGTGCCTCAGCATATGTCAGTCTATTCGTCTGCTTTGAATTTTGTGTGATGGGTGCAGTGTGTGCACTATTTATTTATTTATTTATTTATTTATTGGCATTTGTTTACCAGGATAGTCCACTGGGCCAAACACAGCTCATTTTCAGTAGAGGCCCAATGAGAAAAGCTCCATGAGTGAGATTATTACAAAACAGTTACAATACAATGCAATAAAACAGTTTCTAAGTAGTACATTTAGCTAAGCAAATCTATGCAGGATATACCTGACTGTAGATATTACATATCACAAAAATGGAATAAGTTACATAATATAAAAATAAAAAGTTGTATAACAGCGAGGAATTACGTTAAAAGAGAAAACAACTAGTAACAGTGCAGAGAAAATAGGTGTCTGAGGGTGAGGAGTAAAGGAACAGCCAGAGCAGAGTGAATCTGAAAAGGGATAAATGATGGGCAATATAAACTGGACAGGGGATAAATGAAGGGCAATATAAACTGGACAGGGGAAAGTCAGAGGAGGAGAAGGGGTGCACTAGTAGTGGGCTGGGAAAAACGTGATAGTTGAGAAGTGCGGAAAATAAATACTAGGTTATGGGTGGAGGAGGCTGGGAACAGTTCCAGTTCCATCTAGACTGAAGGTGAGTACGAAGGGCTACCTTGATGGCGGCAGTGCTTTCAGTAGTGCGGATGCTTAGGGGAGACTGTTCCAGGTTTTAGCAATATTCCAGGAGTACAGGAGTCGGCCAGCTGGTAGCTTATGTCTGTGGACCTGCAGTATGTGATGGTTTTCTGATCTCAGTGGCCTATTGGGGTTACCTTGGGAGAATATGGAAGTTAGTGCAGGGCAAACACTTGAGGTTTTGTCAGTATTTTGTGTGCAGTAGTTAATTGGAGATAGAAAAATGCTGAGGAAGTTCAAGCCATTCAAGCATTTTAAGTGGAGTGCAGTGGTGTGTGCAAAAACAAAATTTTGTTGCAAATTTGGGAATTTTATTGTAGCATATTTCGAGTTTATTTTTAGTACAGTCTGAAGGCTGATTAGTAATGGGGCACCATAAAGAAGCGAAGGAAGTAGAGGCAATGATTTGTCTAGTGGGGGGAACAGGAACAGCTTGTGTCGGTAGAGAAGACCTAGTTTTTTGTGCATTTTACTGAGGCAATTTTGAATGTGTAAGTCAAATTTTAGGTTTTTGTCGATTATGGGTCGCAGCGATTTTGTATGAGAGACTAATTCAATTTCTGTGGGGTTCAAGGAGAATATATTCAGTCGAGGTTTGCTGACTGGAGTTTGTTTCTTTGGAATGAATATTAGGAACTTGGTTTTAGTGGGGTTCAGAGACAGGAGGTTATTGTGTAGCCAAGTTTCAACGGTGGTGAAAGTGCTTGATTGATGTGTAGCAGTTGTGTAGGATTCTCAGCAGAGCAGATAGTAGTGGAGTCATTAGCGTACTGCACAAGAGACCCTTGCTGGAAGGAAGAGTGAAGGTTGTTGATAAAAATATTAAATAGTAGAGGTCCTAATATAGACCCTTGGAGGAATCATGTGGGGTTATATATATGGTTTACTATCATATAGTCAACACACACATGAAAGAACAACCTGAAATGTCGACTAAAAGGTTGAACACATAATGTCGACAATGTCAAAATGTCGCAAACACACCTCTGTTTGTGAATTCGACCTTACTCGACATTCGTACTGCACAAGACGTAACATGATGATTTTGCAGGGGGGCAAGCACCCTATATATTCCAACCCCGAGATCGCACTACAGTGGGGAAGAGGGTAAATTTGCCGATCCCCACTGTACTGTAATCTCTAGTTAAATGACTGACCTCATCTTTATGAATGCACTGTGCATTTGCTGAAATGGAACTCGCACAAGGGAAGGATCGTCAACAAGGGTCAGCCAACCGTCATTCGACAACCCCTGGTCACCGAAACTTCCCTCGAAATTTCAAATGTAAACTGTGTATATAAGGTGAGATGGATTAATTCCATTTTATGGCTTGTTGTCTGCTGGACAAGTAGCTTTTAAACCAGTTCAGCGATGGAGTAGATAGACGAATGTTAGAAAGTTGGGAAAGGAGGAGAGACTGAGATATTGTATCGAAGGCCTTGCACAGATCCAGAAATAAAGTGCAGATCATTTTACCAGAGTCCCAGGCTTTGTTAGCAGTATCCATAAAGGATATTAGAGCAGTGGAGGCACTGTGGCCAGGTTGTAAACTGTGCTGGGTCAGAGAAAGGATGTTATATTTGAGGAAGAAAGTCTAGGATCTGAATATGCACACATTTTTTCAAGGTGTTTAGAGATGGGGGCCAGGAGAGCTATACGGGGAAGTTGGAGATATCGGTTGAGTTACCCCCTTTGTGTAGAGGAAGTACATATACTTTTTTCCAAAGGTTAGGAACATGACATTTTTGGATGGATCTAGTAATGATTATGCTGATGGGAAAGGTATACATCAGCAGCAGTTTTTAGATACTCTGTGGGCAGGCCATCTGCTGCATTGGAGCTAGGGTTAAGTTTTAGAAGTTTTTTATGGTTGCTGTAGAGACAGTGTTGAGTGTCTCTATAGGGCAGGAGGTGGAGGTAGCAGAGTTAGATTGTGAGCTGGGGCTGTGACTGGTTTAGTGTTGTGGGAATGGCTTTATCTGGTGTGTGTGCAGTGGGTACTGGAGCCAGTGAGGGGTATGCTGGAAGGGTGTGGAGTGGCCAGGTGTGTTTGATGTAGGGATGGGTCTGCAAAGACTGGCAGTAATGTTTCTATGGTGTCTATGAAGTAAGTGTCAAAGAGGGTTGCTATTTGATCTGGAGATCTGTCAGGGTAAGGACAGGGGTTACTTTTTGTGCCTGGGTTTATCAGGTTACCGATAGAGGTGCAGAATTGTTTGGGGTTATTTCTGTGGTTAATCTGTAACTTTAGGCAATGCTCTTTCTTATCTTTGGTTACAAGTTTTTTTACCTGGTTGCACAATTGTTTGTAATTTTGTAGGTCTCTGTTGTTATCATGCTTGCGCCATTTTTCCATGCTTTGTCTCTAGTTGTCATAAGCGCTTTAGTAGCTTTAGATAACCAGGGTGCATGATTAGCTTTTAATGTTTTTATTCGGGGGGTGCTAGGCTAATACTTTGAGAAAGTTAGAGTTAAAGTATTGAACAGCATCATTTAGGGGTACTGGTTTTAGGCTATTCCAGTTAACGATTTTACGGATGAGGTTGAATGTATAAAGGTTAAAGTTGGACAGGTTTCTCACAAGTTTAGACTGATGTTTATAAGGGTTAAAGTTGAATAGGTTTCTCACAAGTCCAGACTGATGTTTATAAGGGTTAAAGTTGGCCAGGTTTCTCACAAGTTTAGAGTGATGTTTATAAGGGTTAAAGTTGGACAGGTTTCTCACAAGTTTAGAGTGATGTTTATAAGGGTTAAAGTTGGCCAGGTTTCTCACAAATTTAGATGTTTTTTTCTGTTAGAGGATGAGTATATTGACTTATGTAGGTGGGCAGGTGATCATTTAGAGAATTAGAAATTATCCCACCCAATGTGACTTTGGATGAGTTGGAGACGAGGATCTAGTCTAGAATTGAACCTTCCTTGGTTCTGTTGTTGTAGCCGGTGGGGGAGGTAATTAGTTGGATGAGGTTACACAGGTTTATGTTGCAGGTTGGAGTTGTAGAGCTGATGTTTGACCAGTTGATGTTTACATCGCCGAGTATTACTGTTTCATTTTTTTATGGTTTGAGAAGCCCAAGAACTTATTTCTTCAAGAACTGGTATATTACTACCATGGCAAATATAGAAAACAATGATACAGAGGTTTTTAGAGTTGTTTAACATTAGAAAGAAGATCAGGATTTCTGTGTTGGAGAATTTTGGGATGTGGCCAGAGTACGGGTATATATTAAAAGTGTCTGGGAATAGGATGGCTATGACACCTGCTTTTTTACTGATCTATGTGCTCTTATGGCAGAGTCCTTCTGGGGTACACATTCTGTGTTGTTTGTTAGGTTTTTAGCCAGGTTTGATAATGGTGAGTATATCAGTACTGGTTGGAGTGAGCCAGGCCTGCAGGTTGGTTGCTTTATTGCAGATATTTTAAAAGTTGCTGGCAGTTATGTTTAATGACTTGAAATGTTTTTCTGGATTGATATTAGAAGTGGGAATGAGGGGGATAGGACCTGGGTTGGGATGTATGTCTCCACATTTTACTAGTGTTAGGAAATGTGGAGCTAGGAGTTTAGTGTGGGGTAGTAGTTTGGAGCGGACAGCGTGCAGCAGAAGAGTATGGGTGTATCTTAAATGGAGAGTTGTGTAGTTTGTTAGGAGAACATGGACTTTGGTGCAGAGTAGTAGAGTTACATTACAGATGCTTGGGTGGACATTTGAGTAGCTGCTTGAAGGGGTAAATGGGGTACTGGCTTCTGGTGAGTGTATGTTAAAATTTAGATTAGCGTCTGTTTGGGGGAATAGTAACATTACAGTAGTTATAAGTATAATATGACAGAGAAATGTAGTGTAGGATAAGGAGTGGTGCATATTTAATAGGTATTGACAACCTTATTGACATTAGCAGTACTTTCATGTGAGAGCTTTGCCTCCAGTGACATTGTGTAAATACATTTCTCATATCAATTTGTTTGAGGATTAACTGGCTGTCACTAAACATGAGGCAATTTCTACATTGCCACGGGATGCTCATATCCATCAAACTGGTAAAAGAGATAGTAGGAAAGTTCATATTCATGGCAACAGACACTTTTTATTGATTAGACAGTTGGAGTGAGAATATAAAGCAATGTCAGGAGTACCCGGTTTGCAACTCTGGGGACTGTGCTTCTCACTGCAAACAAGTTGCCCTATGTTCAACTAGGTATTGGTGAAATTTCAAACGTGCTTTTAAGGAAAAATGACATTCAAGGTGTCTCAGTCTGTACACAGTACTGCCAAACACTTGAGGGGAAACTAATATATAGACCCTGACAATTTAAGGATGAAGTATTTAGGCAGATATTCTGAAGTTAGAAACAAATCAAGCAGTACTTACTGAAAACAAAGAATTAGCTTGTCAAGAATGATGAAAAGAGGGGAGTCACATGCCTGGCTACTACTAATGCTGGTCTCAGCACAGCTTCACTTTGTTGGGATACAGTGCTCCTTTGCTTCTTCTCTCACCAGAAGCAAAACATTAGCACCAATCCCAAGACAAGAAGCAAGCCACAGCCTGTTTGGTGATCCACAGTCTTGTCTCAGATGATGCAAGGGTCTGTACGCTTGTTGTAGCCTTTATCAAGTAGATGCCTTGAATAGCAACCAGGCCAGTCATGAATGCTAAGCACAGACACTCGCTGTACAACCAGAAACAGTCAGGAATCAATGCACTCTGCTCCTTCCCTCACCAGGAACAGAATATAAGCACAGATTCCAAGCTGTCACCTATAAAGCAGTTATTAGGCTTTCCAGTTATCAGTAGTCTCCTGGAAATAATATCCCTGCACTCATTCTGTCACCAGGAGAAAAAACAAAGCACTAATCCCAACAGACTACTGAGAAGCAGAATGCGGGCTCTCCAATAACTGCTGGTCTTGCAATAGATGTTTAAAGGTAAGATGAAAAAATAGGTTAATATCCTAAGCAATGCAGTGCGCATTAAGCAGTTAGAATGAAAAATAGGATAACTTCAGTTTTAGCTGTCTTAAGTGTTGACCCACTAATTTTAAAAGAGCAAGACAGATTGGAAGGGGTGGGCACTTTTGTATTCTGGTTCTATGGAATGCAGTGGGATGGGCAATAAATGTAAATAGTTGAAGAAGAGTGATTTCACAAAATGATAATTTTGTGCTTACAACAGCCAGTGAAAGGGGAGAGGGAAGGAGATATGTGGTCAAATTAATATAAGGGGCAGGCAACTAGAAAGACAGTTGTGTTTAAGAACACAACAGAGCCAAGGTGGGAGGATGGGAAAAATGTCTACACAGCTGCGGTCTCTTTCCTAGTTTTAATATGCAATTAAAAGCGTAATACAAGTAAAATACAGTGCAAAGAAAACAAATCACAATATACAAAATAGAAGAAGGCAATAAAGTAACACAAAATACAAGAAATCAAAAGCAAACTAACCCTTCCCTCACAGCAAGTTGTGGCAGAGTCTGGGTGAGCTTTTATTTTAGCCCATAAATAGAATGTGTGAAGACTGGTAGAGATGGGTGAAGGCTGCTAGCCTAGCCAGATATTCAGAATTGTGGATATAATTCTATCATTTGTAAATATGAATGTTGAACTTAAAACAATGTGGCAACATTACCATCTGCTGTAAAGAAAGCTAAGTCAAGCATTTCTTGTTGGTCCTTTGAAATTAAAATTAGTTCATCACTGCCTTTGATGTTTTACAAGTCGGCTCCAGTCCGGCTAGATGAAGGCTTCCTGTCTACTGTTTTAAAGCTAAAGTTAATGACCAGAATTTACATGTGGCATGTCCTTTATTGCTCTAAGTGTAAAATAATGTAAATGCAGTTTCTGTCAGCCTGGGAACACCAAGAAAGTGTAAAATATGATGTAATGTTTAGCAGGACTGCAGTTTCAATTTGAACAGTGAGAACCAGAGATTATTAAGCATTTTTGTCTGAACATCCAGCTCACAGCACTGTCTTATGCTCTATGTAAGTAAGTTATTTTAGAAGTGAGTTTTCTTGTAGAAATAGCTAGAACTATAAAGATTAGACTAAGTGTTTTTCTGCGATGTCAGAACTGTACTACTGATTTAAAGTATTTCTGTGTGATCTCTGAACTCTAGACTAGCTCTGTGTAGTAGAAAGTATTGTCTTGTGGTTTTAATTATTTATTATTAAATATTTTAAAATCTTTCAACTGTGGCTGGTTTTGTGTAGATATAATTTAAGCTCTTTAGAGTACTTGTATGCCTTTGGTAACATTATACAAAGCCGCTCCTATAGCTTTAGCCCTGGGCTATACTACCAATTGGATAATAATATTGCACAGTAATAATTGGATACACTTTTAAGGGCCTTTGAGTAGCTGATAAGTATTAGTGGGTGGTGTCAAGTGGAACTACCATGTAGTCTGGGAGAAAGGGGCACAGCTGGAGAACCTGTGCCAGCCTTCCCCAGCAGTGTCTGTGTGGCTGTATAACCTCTTCTCAAAGTGCATGTGTGTACGTGTCAGCTACTTGGGGAGGGACACGAAGCACTGGTTGGACAGAGAGGGTGCTGGAGGTTTTGGCTTGCCCATCTGGCTGAGATCTGGACCCTATAGCTGTGCCAGTGTGGAGTCTTATTGGGGACCTGCAGAGCAAGGGAACGACCAGCCCTGGACTGACTGTGATCTCTGTGTGCTCTTAAGGGAAATTGCACTTTACTGTGTGTATTTGTTATCCTTTCCCCTCATATGAGACACCCTCTCTGGTGTTAGTGGTGAGGATTGAAGCTCCTTGATTGTGAAGCCAGGGCATGGGCGTCACAGAAGGATTAGTTTGTGGCTCCATCACTTCAGTTCACAGATAATGAACTTTAATTGACCTGTTCTAACTTCTGTGTAACTCCTTCATTGACCTGTTTTAATTTCTGTTTGACTCACAAGACAATCTACTCTGAACAACACTTAAATTTTGATTGACATATTCAGAACACTTTTGTGTAAATAAATAAATATGTAGGATACCAGTATACAAAACTTCTCAATTCTTAACAAAAATCATGAAATATATTAGTCTAAAATCCTTTTACCAAAATCTCTATGGACATTACATTCTCATTAACAATTCCTTGCCTACCCAATAAACATCGGACTACGTAGCAAAAAAACAAAAGGCCAGATTTGTCTGCAATCTGCATAACAGCACATACCGTGCTACCCACAACATCCTATAATACCCCGAATTCTCAGATAGTCTTAATTCTGGTCCTCTGACTAAGGTATATAAATACATTTATGGCAACACATGCCTCTTACTTTAGGTAATTTTACCCATGCATACGGAATGTCACATACACCCCTTACTTTAGGTAATTTTACCCATGCATACAAAATGTCACATACATCCCTTACTTTAGGTAATTTTACCCATGCATACAAAATGTCACATACACCCCTTACTTTAGGTAATTTTACCCATGCATATGGAATGCTACATATGCCCTTTACTTCAGGCAATTTGAGCTATGGATATGGAATGCCATATATGCCCCTTACTTTAGGTAATTTTACCCATGCATATGGAATGCCACGCATGCCCCTTACTTCAGGTAATTTTTATGGGTAACTGCAGTCCTTTTTCTGCTTCCATCGTTAATAATGCTGGCCTTTGCTCCCCTTTTTAGTACTGATGATTTTTTTTACTTGTCATGTTCATTGTTCTTCACCCCTTCGTACTACGACACTTCACCTTCCTCATTCTCCTTAACAGCCCAGCTTTAGACCACTTTCTTTCTACAAACATTATTCCGATAGTATATTAAACTCATTCTTCATTACTTCTGGACTACATTGTAAAACTCTGTTTCTCATTTCTAAAGAATACTGCTCCTTTCTAATATGTATTTTATTTTATTGACTGGGTTGGCCCTATTCAGCAGAGCCCATTTTCAGATGTGGACCCAGGAAGAGAAGTACCCAACTGAAAGAAATGAAAATAATTTACGTAAATATTTATGTAACAGATTGAATAAGACTGGCAAATCATTTGACCACAGGAATCAGAAAATGCGAGGAATAACAATGGCATATCTTCAGACAAAAGACTAGCTAGGTACAAAATTCAGGTACAAAGAATTTGAGAAAATGAATACCAATAACTGATAAGAAATACAGCAATTAGCCTATGAGCAATGCTTGGTTAGACTTGAAACTGATTGTGCAGGTGACCTTCATCTGTAGAAAAAATCCTTTGCCTAGTGGTCTTGTAGGTCGTTAGATGAGATATGCAGCATGTTCGTAAGAAGTGATGGATGATGACCAAAAGAAAGGTCCTGAGGTCTTTGGCATAGTCATGACAATAACACTGGAAGGCCAAATTTGTTAAATGATACACCAGTCAGTATAGTACTAAACAGAAATTGAGCTTACTGTGGAAAAACAGTACAGTCAAAAAGAGTAACCCTAAAGGTTTTCTAATTTATCTATGTTTATCAGAAACACTTGTACGGTACTGTGATAATCAGATGTAAACAAACACAGAGTCAATGACTTAGCAGAAGACAAGACTTATAAAATCATAAGAGGGAACTGGTGAATATGGAACATAACAACACTGCTGCAGTTCACGAGTACACTGCTGATGAAATGTTACTGCCTGAGAAAAAGTTTGAATTAAGGGCTTCAGGAGAGTGTTAGTAAAAATGAACTTGTCATCTTGTCTCTCATTTTAATGTTAGTTTTAAGGAAGAGGAGGAGATTTTGGTTTGTGGATCCTGAATTCCTTGTATGGCTATGTGCCATACTGACAAGTCAGTTAGCTGGTGATATTTGCAATCGAAGAAGAGGTCAGAGGCAAAATATGTTGGCTATTCAGAGATCTTTGCTTGAATGACATTCAGTTTATTTTACATAAGGCAAAGAAGGGACCAATAGCTGTAGGGAGGTTTATTGTGAATGCCTCTATGTGAATATAAGTACAGGACATTTTTCTATAAGATAACGCTAGACAAACAGTACAAACTAAAATATAACTAAGGATGGCTAGTGAAAGAGCTAGCAGAATCCTGGTATCTTCATTAAAAAAGAAAAAAATCTTTGACTCTGTATAAGTTGCCTAGCTTACATTTTATTTCCTTGACTATTTTTCTTTTTAATATGGATCCATGTTTAACTCCATTTGAGTTTCATTCGACACATTTATGGGCAGATTTGGATTACTTGCAGGAAGAAGAAAAATGGTTGCCAAAGTAGATCTTTTTTTTCTTATATAGAACCAGTGGTAACTTAGTATTTGATGAAGCTAAAACCCAGTTATAAGCCTCCAATCAGATTTTCTCAAAGGGTCATACTCGTACTAAATAAGCTGAACTCTACAAGTATGCTGGTAAGTCTTGTTACTACATATAGAAAACAGTAAGGTGCCAAGAATAAACCACTGTGGATTCCTTGACACATATACAAATGGATTTAGACAGAGACTTCCCAAACAGCTGACTGCTTTCTGTGGCATAAATAGCATTAGAAAAATTTTTAGGGGGTACTTGCGTATTATTGCAACCAGATTCCACAGTCACTACCTGATACAGTAATTCCCAATTGTAACAGATCATATCAGACTTGGTATACGTGTTAACTGTAATCCATTTCAAAATGTCCTTGGGAAATGTTTTTAGACAAACTGATTTCATTTCTGGATGATCACACAATCACATAGTTTTTCCGGTGTAATACTGTTAGAAGACATTTCTCACCTGCTTTCTTAAAGAATTCCACAGAAACCCAAAAACGGCACAGGAAAATTGCCTCAAACTAGAGACAAATTTTTAAACACTGGCATTATAAAGTTAGTTGGTGCAATCAAATGTTTGCAGTAACATAAATGCTATGAAGGATCTGAAATTGGACCCTGAAACAAATGCAGCTTTTACATGTGAGACAGTGACAATACAATAGGGAAGCTAGACTTCATGCACAGTTGTGCACGCTTGACAAGCATGCTTAGGATGACAGACTTCAACAGCGATTTTATGAAATGACAATGCAGTTCTCTGTCCAGAAATGTGAAAATGTGCCTAACTGATGTCATGGAGTTAAAAAGATGTTGCTTCAAACAGCTACCATGGATGAACAAGTAAAAGTTGTTAGGCTCTTACAATAGTCACGGTCCCATCACTGGCCACCTGACTGCCCTCAACAGAAACAGGAAAAGTATATATATTTACCAGACAGAAAAGTAGAAAGGTACACAGATGTAGTAAGGAGTGTTATATTCTCCTCACTGGAAACTTTCACTACAATTTTCAGCAGGAGTAGGGCTTGGAAAACAGCTGTTTCTCCTGTTCAGAATCTGGTTGTGATAATAAGCAAGTACCAATTTAGGATGTTACTGTCCGCCTAAAAGATAAAAAATCATTAGCGTAATATTGTGGCTACTAAAATCACGGGCTTTTCAAAAAAGTAAGAAAATATTCGCTATACACTGATCCTTATTCAGACTGGTTACAACAACGTCAAACAAATTAAAGACTGACATATGTGACCCGTGTACTACGTTAAAGCCATGCTGGGCTGGTACTAATTTATTCAGTTCTTGGAGAAATAATGTGATCTTGTCGTTAACAAGTTTTGAAAAGATTTCCATGCATTATTTTTTGCCAAACTGTTAATTTAACAGTTTGACAATTACATAACTAATATACAACTACTTACCTTACAGTAATCCAGCAGAATTAGAGCTGAGAACCCAAAGTGACGCAAGCACCTCCTACTTCCCATGAATATTAATGCCGCAAACATTTAGTCTCTTGTGCTTGCAAGCAATTTGTATAAATATCTTATTTGTAAATGGGTGTGAAATGACCTTTTGTTTTTGTATAAAAAAGTGTTCACATGCATAAAGATTCAGGTGACAATTTTTTTTATACAAAAACAAAATTTCATTTGGCTTTAAACATGATCTTTAAGGACTACATATGTAATAAAATTAAAGTTTTACTGGACTTATGGTGTAAGTCATAAATAGAATGTTTACTAATTTGTAACATAATACAAATATTTATTTCTGTTGAAGATGTATTACACCTAGCAGTCCCACTGAGCCCCGGGCCCATTTTCAGGACAAACTCAAGGGATACATGGGTTGAAGTGACATTTGTTTAAAAATACATCATATATGACATTCTGATCTAACAAAAACATTCTTGCACTGTATTCAGCCTTAAACTTTGCTTACTTTCCTCCAATGTGATATATTTCTAATTAAGAAGCTGCATTTCTATTACATGTGCCTTTCATCTGTTATTAAACTACAAGCTGACGATCCCCATACATTAAACATCATTATTACAGAAAGTCTACCCCCATCAGGAAATAGCATGTGTTACAGAAACAGACTTCTTTAAAGATCTCAGACATTCCTCAACAGAGTCTGGGTAAATGATCAAAAAACTTCCAGACACTTAACTTCTACCTAATGGAGCAACTCATCAAATACAGATTTCCACTATATGCTCAAGAACTTCAATTCAGGACTGTAAAGTAACTACTGACAATCATATCTTGTCTTCTCTCTTGGTGTGACATACCTATGCTCTAGTCTAGACGTACACTTGTGTAGAATTATGTATTCTATATGTATTTACTTGTAGTATACCTGTTTTATAGCTGTTACTTTTTCTTTCAATATTTGCACATTTCTCTTTCATTAATTTTTTCTTGACGTTTTGGGAGCCTTACTCCCTAGGCTACTTATGCAAAACAAGTTCTGATCACTAGGACTAACCCAGTCAATAAAATGCAATACAAATAAATAAAATATTTATTTATTCTTATAGTTCATTCTTCTTTTACTTATGTTCCTTAAATCTCATGGATATCAAGAGTTGTATGTATGAGAAATAAATATGAAGTTTCCTGTAACAATACTGGCCAGAATTTTTTTAAGAATCTTTTACCCCCATGCCTGCAATCATCAAGCCTTTCCCTACTGGACCTAAGCCCACTCATTCTCTCATGGTGAGAGGGGGGGTCTGCCCAACATCTAGAGGGAACAACATTCATGTAGCTATGAGGGCAGGTTGTGCCCTTTGATGGCACCTTAGTAGTAAAGGCATTTATGATGAACCTAACCCCACCTGTGGGGGAGCAATGAGCAACTGGTGTCACCAAAGAGGGCTATGATACCTTCCCCACAAGGCTGTGTGCTTCTGTACACTCACAATGAAAGCTACCTACTATTGGCTTATTGAGCTGAATCTTCACCCCCACCAGTCATATAAAATGATGGCCTCATCCAGTGATACACTGTGTGACCAGCTCCGCCCCAATTTACCACCAGGAAGGATACACCCATCCTCTCCTGCCAGATCCATCCAGTGCAGAAACTGCTAATCAATCTCAGGTCACCTAGCCTTAGCTTTATCCATCTCTGGCATGGCAGGTAGCTGCAGTGCCCACAATCTGAGCTTTCCTGTTTTCAGTTAGATTCATATATGCCAACCAGAATGTTCACAAGTGATTCTGATAGTCTTGGCAGCTACAGTACCAGTATCACATGCATCATTAGTGACCTTTACAGCCGGAAGACACACAGGCTCATTCTTAGAAAACAAATCCCCCTTTCCCTTGGATTTATGCACATGGAGATCCTCAGACAGCACTCCATTATAAACATTACCTGCTCATTTTCCTTGGACTCTGATCTGTGAAATTACTTGCATATTTTTACATCTGATGAGCATCAGAGTTTTGACAAGAAGGCATTTTTGAGCTTAACAGAAAACAGCTCTCCTTGCCAAGTACCAGAGGTATAAACCCTATTAATATACTACCGCAACAGCCTTCCTTACCTAGTAAAGGGCAAAGTGTGAAGTACTTAACTACTTGCAGGAATGAAAGATGTGCTAGGAACCTGTAAGCTGCTGCAAACGCTAAAGTAGTGGGATCCAAATTTTAAATTAAAAAAAGAGTTTTCCATGTCAAATTTACTCAGCATGTCTTTGGATCTTTGTCTGGTGGCTATTAACCAGTACGCTTGGAATGTGTATCCCTTAAGTTTTGGCATGTTTTACAAATAACTCTCTGCATGGTTCTAGGACTTTAAACATTTGAGAAAACCCTCTTTTACAACCGGGAATCTGAAACAAGCCATTTATTTAGTGATTTGTCCATAATAAGATAAGCAGAAACCACTGAGAAACATTTTTTTCTCAAAACACCTGCAGCAATTAGAAAGACCCCAAAAGTATCTCACCAAGAGGATCAAGGGTCTCAAACAGATGCCATATGCTGCTCGGTTAAAAAAATTCCAGCTCTACTCAGTTACATACCGCCTACTTCGAGGCGATCTATGCCTGACATACAAAGCTATGTCAAATCCAGAATTAATGGACATGCTCCACCTCAGTAAATCTAAATCCCTTAGAGCCACACGCTCGAGGGACTTGAACCTCAGCACAGAAATAAATAGAACTTGTTGGAGGGACAGGTTCATAATCCAGAGGCTCCCTTCGCTCTGGAATAAAATTCCAGTTCATGTGAGGCAGAGCACCTCAATTAATCTCTTCAAGAAGAATCTCGATAAGTGGATGGGGGATCGTAGGTTTGTCCCAGGGATTACTCCCGTGTCACTATTAGACAGAGGCACAGTAAACTAAACCTTAAAAAGGGCACAGTATACTCAAATCAAGGGGTGGCGTAAGCCATACAGAATTGGGCTAGGCTTATAATTGCCCCAGGGCAGATGGCCTAGTATGAACCTATGAACCTAAATAACAAGCAGTTAGTAGTTGTTCATCAAACCCAGAAGGATGGTGATTTTTTTTTTTTTGAGTTACAGCTTGGACAAGTTGCGGCTAACTCTCTTCAGCCAGGGTCCATATTTGGTTATCCAGGGACATACTCAAAAAAACACATCTACCAAAATGACTATGGAGTCAAGATAGGAGGAATTAGATGGAACCAAACCCCTAAAGCTGCTAGAAAAAAGGGACTGCATGTAGCTGCATACAGAAAAAAAATCACACAATTCCTGCTAATATTTAGCTATCATGTCATAAAATTATTACAGAGCAGCACAAGTCATTAACACAACAGACTTGTTACGGTCACTCCACATGTTAACAAGTGCCTGTACCACAGACAGCAAGCTTACAGCCCACAAGAGATAGAATGGAATTTACTGACACGAGTAGCAAATAAAAGTTTTGCTCAGTAAGAAAACCACTCTATGGATTTACCTTTTTTATACTTTTAATCTATACAATGACCTAATCCAGCCTAAAAAAATATTTGTGGCTAGTCTACTGACAGCTGGTTATCGAAACTTTACAAAATAAATGCACCAGCTACAAAGACTCACCTGAAAACAACAGCAAAAAAAAAAATACAACTTCCCCTAAAAGTGAAATCACAGTATTAAGTCATTGTTGGTTGACCACGTACTTTACATGTGACTGCTGAATTTGGCAATAATCCAAGCTGTTTTAAATTCCTACCTGGCTATCTTGAATCTCAAAAGGGGGGAAAAAAGGAAATACCAACTGATAATTGAAAGCCCTCAGATTAGTCACAGAAATTCCCTATCACTCATTCTGATTAACATATTTCACATTTCATGCTGATATCCTAAACAATTTTAAATCTTTATTTAAAGAAGCACATCTCTACATCTTCAAACTGGTTCAGAGTATCAAGAATCTAAAACTATTATTCTTCTAAAGTATATGCAGTGAAGAGACAAATCCCAAATCTAAACGTTATCTGCAGATCTTCACCATATTGATCACTGCCGCAGCACCCTTAGCTTTATGGGTTATATCCTGCCAACTATAACTCTCAACTGTCTAGATTTTTGCAGAATGTCCAAGATTTTTGTCTCATATTTGTAGTCTGCTCTTTATAAAATTTTTGAATTTCTGGCAAATCGCTGGGATGATCTGAGGACTGAAGTCACTAAATCATGATATACATTCATGTTTCAAACTTCATATCCTTCAGAAAAATACTTGCTAAGACAAATCCTGTTATTCTAGCAACTTTCTAAGTTTATAAGAGCAATATCTAAAATCTCTCCCTAATTTTGGGCCTTTGTCCCCCCCCCCCCCATTCTGTCAGTCTTTGTCTAGATTTTTTTGTGCTAAGAGGTTGAGAGGTAGCCAAGGATATAACAGTTGGATAGCTTCAAAAGCCTCCAGGCACCTTTCACGCACCCAAACTGTTAGACAGCTCGAGCTAAGCTGACTAAAAGAAAAGTTTGGGCTCCAAACGCTTCGAAGCTTTACTGCCGTTGAAGAGCATGCTCCTCTGAGACTTTCAAGGATCGATGGTCATCTTACGCTGTTCCTTTACTAGGCACATAATTTTCCTTTAATGAAAAAACTTCCATTTAATAACTTTGTTTACTACTGATATTTTCTTCTACAGGAAAGTTATTTTACAGTTAGCACTTTGCATTTTAATGGACTATAATAAAACTGTACTGTTCTTTTAAATGGGACCGTTCTTTTCTCCTGTCAGTTTAAAAGATGCTTAGAATAAATGAAAACCATTTTTTTCCTGTGGAGAAATTGTGTTTATTTTACTCTGTGAGGCTGGCAAAGTGCTTTAAATGGTTTTTACTGCATTTGTTTAAGAAAATTGACTTTAAATACTTTGTTTCACAGGCATTTCCTGCTTGTTTTCACCAGGAAAGAGGAAACATTTTTGGCTTGGCCATGGAACAAACTATCGATCCCATGGTTGTTCCTTATTTCAGCCACAAAAATAAAAATAATAAAGCGAACAACCTTTGCCATCAAAGCAGACTAGCAATTTGCCTCAGCTGCAGGTGGGTGACTGATGTAGCCATTACTTGTACCTCAAACCACCTATCTTTTGTCCCTGATACTACGGACTGGAAGTTACCCATGCCTTCTGCAACTGCTGAGGTCCCCTCGGTGAGCAATGGAGAGACATATTTGTCAGTCCTGAAAAAGGGAACAAGAGAAGCTTCCCTGTTGTGTCAGAATGCTGTGCCCATCCCTGGGGAATCAGCTGCTGCCATCAGTAACATGGTTGGCCCCATTTTGTTCTATCCAAAAGAAACAAAAGACCAAGCATGTATCTGCGCCTCCTCATTTTACTTTGGACAGGAGTAGTTTACTAGGACTGGCTCAGGGCTTGTTGTCTGTTCTGAAAATATGTGAACAGATCTACTTCCGGTGTTCCTCACATCTAAATCAAGTCCTGGACGGCCTCTACAAGGAGCTTCCACTTGTGAGGGTCTGTCCAGGATCTGTTTAGACTGTCTGCCATTGTGTTTTGCTCTGTCAGAATGCATGAAGCCTGAGGAGTCAGAGAATGCTGTAGACTCAGTTCCCAGGCCATCGATGCCAACTGGCAAAGAGAGTATGATCCTGTACCCCCTTGCTTGTTCATGTATCACATCACAGTAGGATTATCTGTGACCACTAGAACAAGACTCAAGAGTCCACAAGTGGTGACAAAATGTTAAGACATGAATAACTGGCAACATCTCTTTTACATCTCTGTGCTTTGGCATGTACTGAGGCCCCATAAGCCTTGCACTGGAACTCCCATGGACATTGTTCCCCATGCAATACCTGAAGAGCCTGTCTGGACAGACTGAACTGGGGTCTGAAGATAGAAAGGGAGTCCTGGATCCAAAGACAGTTGACCCTCCACCATTGCAGCTCCTGTTTTACAAATCCCAATACCTGGTACCTGGAGATCCAGGGGATGAAGATGTTGGGTCCAACAATTCTTCAAGTACTATCTCAGTTATAATCTGACTAGTGGTACCACAAGGATTGTTGATGCCATGAGGAAAACTCTTGCTAAGGCCACGTCTAGAAGAGAGAAATCCAAGAAAATGCCCTGATAAGTCAAAACTTTGTTTTCTAGTGGGAAGGACATTATCCCTACTGTGTGTATCAAACAAGCCAGTAAAACAATCCCTTGAGAGGGCTTGAGGAAGGACTTTTGAAGGGTCAATTTGAAGCCCAGGTGGTAAAGGAAAGACGTGACCTTGTCTAAGTACTCTAAACATCGGGATACAAAATCTGCAGAAATCAGAAAGTCATCTAAATAAGGAAAAGTGTGGATATCTATGGTTCTGCAATAGGCAAGCACTGGGGTTAGACAGTTTGTAAACACACAAGATGCAGTAGATAGCCCAAAAGGTAATGCAGAAAACTGCTAATGTAATCCATACCCAGCAAATTTCAAAAAAATCCCCAAATTAGGAACAACAGGAATACAATAAGAGTCCTTAAAATCTAAAGTTACAATGAAATACTTGTCTGGAAGCAATGCTGGGAATGACTACAAAGATAGCATTTTGATTTTTGGAACTTGTACAAGTGTTTAGAAAGGATACCTCTGGGATGGGTCTCCATGAGTTCTCCTTTTTTGGTACCAAAAAGATTCTGGAGTAAAATCTTTTGCCTTTGCATGTCACAGGCAATGGTTCTGTGACATCTTACAACCATGTAATGGAGCACTAGAGGAAACAGCTCTGTCTGGGCTACTGAGTTTGGGGGAATTCCCCTGAAAGGGGGAGGATTATCTATCCACCTCCAGGCATATCCTCTCCAAATTATTCTCAGAACCCATTTGTCTGAGAATACCTGTGGCTAAGATGTAGGGCTGAGAGACACCCTGGGAGGAGGAGGAGGAACAGAAGGTCAGAAAGGAGGACAGGCAGGGGGTTTGTGTGACTCAGCACAGTCATTCCTTTGCAGGGGGCTGATTCCTTTTCATAAAGAAACCCATCTTGTTTGGTTTTAAAGAATTTTCCTCCTGCCATTTCTTTTTGGATCCCTGACTTTTAGTTGGCTGGGATTTTTGTTTGTTCTCTCCCTTGAAGGAAGATGTCTTGTTTGGGTAGAACTTGGGTACATGAAATATCCTAGAAACCCCATGCATTAATTTGCCTCTATCATCTGACTGTGTGAGAATCTGTGTAACAGGGGGTCGAAACATTGTTCAGAACTTAAAGGTGTATTCAAAATTTCAGCTTTTAAAGAATCAAAGAAGTTCTGATTATGTAACCAAGCATATTGTCTTAATACAACAGAAGCAGAATCATTCAAACTATGTGGACACTGTAAAATGGATTTCCATATACAGCCTTGATAATTCAACATTCTAAAGGCTACATTATTAAAAAGAGACGTCCTTTTCCCCTAAACACCTTAACATTTTCCATCTTGGGGGAGTTGATTAGATGAATCCAAGAAGCAATCAGCTGGGGATATCACAGCTCGGTCGGCAGTCAAATGAGAAGAGAGACGTGTCATATTCCAGAAGACCCTATATTTTCTTTGATCCTTTTTATGGATTTCTGAATAGACACTGGTATCCTGCAGGCAGCTTTATAAACATTTTCCAAGGCTAGTAATAGAGGTGGCATAGCCACAGAATTGGACATTTTGTTCTCTATAACGTCATATACCCAGCCTAGCAACAGAGTAGATTCCTATTGTTCCCAAGCAAAAACATCAGTAAATCTAGCAATCATCTGAAGAAAAGAGACCACTTGTTTGGACTTAAGCTCAAGTTCACCTTCCAAAGAATTGGAGGGACTGGACTCAGGGTCGTCTACAAAATCACCATTGTCCTCATCTGATTTTTCATCCTTCTCTGGAACAACAGAGACGTCTCTAGCCAGACCAGCACGAGAGCCATGTATAGGAACACAACTACCACAATTAGCTATCTTGAGAACACTCTTAGCCAAGAAAACCACATCAGCCTTGAAAGAAACTACAGTCTAATTCTCAGCTGAAAGACAAAGTTACTGTTTATAAGTTCATAGGTTAGTACGAGGCTAGCTGCCACTGTGTGTCATTTTAAGCCTAGCCAATTTCCCTCAAAGGTGAAAATCAAATCCTGTACCTTGTGTCTGTTTGGTAAATACCTTAACTGTTATGCCAACCCCTAACTGCTTTTATTGTGAACTTCACAAGTAGATAAAATATCTGAGGACAGAGTATTATGTCTGGTAAGGGGTCTCTTGTACCAGAACAATCCCAGAGGATGTGTCTAAACCCTGTTTCATCATGGCCAGCAAAGCTACACTAGAAGGAGATGGAGCATAAGTAAGTGGTCCTCAGCCATGCAGTGACCCCAACAGAATCAGTAACAGTAAGCTGAGGAATATTTTTTAATTTTTTAGTTTTAGGTGCCATCGGATTTGAATGAGAAGGTACCAGAGTTAGGCTCCATCAACTACTGGGAGAGAACACCAGCCAGGATAACAAACTGACACTTCCAGATAATGTGCCACAAGTATTTAACATTTCTAGTAATAAGTATGGCCTCACACAACTAAACTTGGCCAAACTGTTGGGTCCAACAATTCTTCAACATTCTGTTGGTGTAAATGATTGCAAAAAAAGTTTGAAATGTGTTCAGAATTCTTTTCCAACTAACACAGTTAAAGAATTTCTAGTACTCAAAGTCCAAACTCAAAAACCAGCAATGTGTCAAACCACTGTTAAAAAATTGCCTCTACATACTTTAACCACATTAAACTGCCATAAAATAATGTTTAAGAGCAATTTGAATTATATTTTCTTGTCATACTCACAACAGTACACTTAAATACCTTTATGTGCAGTAAAATCAGGATCAGATGTTAAAAACTAGCAGAGCAGAGTCATACATATAGTAAATAATGTATAAATGATGAAAAATCCAAGTTCTGCAATATTTTCCTGTCAAAAGATGAAAATAAAGCAGAGTAACAACAGTAAAGACAGGCCTGATTATTTGTTGTTCTAACTGCAGGAGACAGCCTCTAGCGTCTAACAGCATGAGACAGCCTCTAGTGTCTAACAGCACACATACACACTTTACTTCTGAGAGAAATACTTAAAAGTTTCATCAAAAACAGTAAAAGCAAGCATTTGTCAAATATAGAATCCAAATAAATACTACTATAAGAATTACATTAAACACTGACATAAATACAATATTAAACTATTTGTATAAATGGGCATAAAAACAGAGAGAGAATAAATCTAATACTGAAATGAGAAGAAGGGGTCGCCAAATGGGCTCATCTGAACAGTACGACAGACAAATAAGCACTGGGTCCTATAAAGAGTCAAGGAACTTTCTTTGGATGGCAGAAAAAGACAAAACATTCACTTCCTGTGACAGCTGAAGGGTTTCCTCTCAGAATATGGTCGCTGGCCAGTACTGAACATCTTGGTGATCAGAAGATCTGAATCACCAAAGAAAGATTAAGCAGAATACTAGACCTCCTGGGAATGTGCATTGTTAAAAAAAAGCATTGCAATGACGTTTTCCACTGCCAAACCCTTAAGGCTTCTCGACATGGGGTAGGAGCAGGTTTCTCATTACTTATTTATTTGAATAACAATCACATCCTTTGGGAGAGAGTCCTGATGGGCCTGCAACATGAGGAGGACAGCTCTCATTTCCCATATACTGATGTGAAGATGGACATGTGACAGGGAGCAGGTACCTTGGACTATCTTCCCAGCAAACCCCCCCTCTCCCCACACACACACATAAAGTGAAGCATCCGTGGTGATTGTGGCCTTGGACTGGAGAAGGACAAAAGCTTGAACTATTACCACATGTTCTGACAACAGCCACCAGACAATGTGGCAATGACAAACATATGCCAGGGAAATGGGAATGTCCATCAGGAATGCTGCTAACAACCACTGAATGGACGAGGTCCATCGCAGTACCCATATTTGAAATCTGGCCAATGGCACTAATGGAATGGCTGCAGCCACAAGGTCAAGGAGATGAAACAGAAGTGAAGCAGGGGGTACTAAAAGTGCTAGAACCTGAGATGCCTGCACTATGGAATTCAAACATGTTAACAAGAGTCTGTCAAGCTGCCTGGTAGTGTTCAGATGGCTTCTGACGAGCTCCATAGTTTGAACAGGCTCTAGGTGTGATAGCTGGAAGCTGACAGTAATCTCTAAAGACAGGCACCAATGACACAAGATGTCCCTGGACTGGAACAATGGCATTCTTGAGGCTGATGTGAGAAGCCAGTCATCCAGGTACAGGAAGACCTAAAATCCATGCAGCCTGAGCCAGGCTGGTACCTCTGCCATGCATACAGTGAACACCCAGTGAGTTGTGATGAACATGAAACTAAAAGGAATGGGCTTCCAACCTGATGTGCAGGAATCTACTGGATTGCTATCCTATCTTGATGTGGAAGGAGTCTTTGAAATCAACACAACACATCAGTCATCCTTCCTAAAAAAGGACAGAATGGACTGCTCAGTAACCATGCAGAATTTGGTCTGCTTGATGTGGAGGTTCAGGTTGCTTAGGTCCAGAATGGACCTGAGGTCTTTATTTGGGTCTTTATTAGATAGACGAAAGACAAATTAGGCGAACCTGATATGATCGACACATTAACGTCAATCTACAAAATGAGCGAAGGACAGAAACGCCGAAAGACACAACGCCGAGCAGGTTTCCCTGACCAGCAGGGTGATTGTGGTGATGAGGAAATATATCCTTTTCCCCACTATAGAGCGGTCTCGGAGTTAGTATATATAGGTAGGGGGGTGGGGGTGCAGGGGGGCTTGCCCCCCTGCAAAAACGTTAATAAAAGTGTTTTGTGTTGTGTTTGTTTACTTACGTGTATGGCACTATTGCGTCCGTGAATTTGTTCGGTGTTGGGCGTTTTGGCATTTTTGTCCTTCGCTCTTTTTTGTAGATCGACGTTTATGTGTCGCTCTTTTGGTGTTCGCATATTACGGGTTTCGCGCTTATAATATAGATTCCCTTATTCTTCTTTGATAACAAAAAGAATCGTTGAGTCTACACTGGATCCTCTTAGGTCTGATAGCACCTCTTGCATGAATCAGTTTGACAACAGCTTGAAGATTTTGGCTGCAGCTGCTCTTTGCCGGTGGGGTGGAACATCCGGAAAAGACATTTGTTTTACCAAAGGAGTGGACAAAAAGGATATAGAATGGCCTCTGGCGATTACACTTTACCACCTATGTGTCTGTTGTGATCTCTTCCCAAGCTTCTGTGTGATGTGATATGCGCGCCTTGACTACCTCCAGAGTGCACTAGTCAGGCAAACATTGAAGAACATTGAAAAGGCCTTCCACAGTAAGGACCTCTGAAGCCTTCATTCTGCAGATGATTCTGCCATTCAAGTGGCATCCATTAAAGTTCCCCCCTCTGCCACGAATGGAACATCTTTGGAAAACTACTGCAACTTTCAGAAGAACATTTTCTTACCACCTCACTCACTCCTAGAGAAGATTTATTGTTGAATGGAGAAGTGAACACCCAAGACGGAAAGAGTTTTCCCATCTTGCTCGCTCCTAGTCAAAGTCTCCTTAACTTTGGGTCCAAAGAGGGTGGAAATGTCAAAGGGGGCATTAAGAAATGACCCCTTAAAGCGCTCTGTGAAATTACATGAAAGCGTCCAGGTGGTCTGGCAAAGAGCTATGTCTATGCCTGAGTGCAGGCCAACCATCAATTGCATTTAAAATTGATCACATGGCCACACTAGAAGTCATGGTGGGCAACCAAGTTTCCAAAGGGAGACCCTTGAGGAAACCACTGATTTGGACATTCAGTAATAAGGTCACAATGCAGTTTTCTCAGATGAGTCAGATGAGTTCAAGGCATGGGGCTCCTTTTTTGAGGGATTGATCAAAGAGCTCTTTTCTGAGATGCCTTTCTTAGTGGCCATAGTAACAACAGCAGTGTTGACTGACCAAATAGGTACTATCTTCGGGGGAGGGGAGCAAAACTTTATCTGGTTTGCATGGGATTGGCTCCACTGTATTGAGCTCTCTCCAGGCCCTCCAGAAAGTACGGTTGTGCAAAATCTTACCATAATGGTAGACGTCCTTCTCTTCAATGTTGCAATATTCATTACAATAGGGATCCCTTGCCAAGGGCAGCAGATATCTGACCAGTATACCAAAGCCTTTAAACTGCTTTAAGGTATGCTGTACATCACATGTATGCTCCTCGCATAATGTAAAGCATAAAGGTGATGTCCAGATGTGCCATCTTCAGAAATGACAACCCCAGTAGGAATGCCAGTCCATGGAGACAGAGAGGTAGTCAGTACATCCAGAAGAGAAAAAAAACAAGGGGAGGAGGGAGGGATTGAATACTGCAACAGTGAACAGAAGGACATCTACTGTTAGGGTAAGATTTTACACAATTATACTATGTCCTTCCATTTCACTGTTGCAATATTCATTACAATACGGAGAGTGCCAAAGATCAGAAAGAAGACAGGGAGGAGAAAGGACCAGCAGAACTCTCCAGGAAGCCATGAGGGATGGCCCTAGCAAAACCAGGTCTAGCTCTGGAGATTCCATCCAACTTGTAGTACTTGGTAAATGTACACACAGAAGTCCAGGTAGCTGCCTCAAGAACAGAGTTAGTATCCAACCCTTGAACAAAGCACCAGAAGAAGCCACAGCTCTAGTAGAGTGAGCCTTAACAAAAGATGGAGGAAGGCTCTTACCGCGAAAGGAATAACAAAAAGAAATGGCTTTAGAAACCCGAGAAGAAACAGTCTGCTTGGACAGAGCCAATCCTAAGGATCTAGGATGAAAAGAAGCAAAGAGCTGATCAGATTTCTTAAAAGTCTTAGTCCAAATAAAATCTGAGTTCTCTATGCACTTCCAACATGTGCAGCCCTTCTCACAGACAGATTGTTGAGAAGGGGAAAAAAGGGGCAAATGATAAATCAGTAATGGCAAACTTTTTCAAGTCAGTGTGTCAAAAATTCGGAAAATTCCTATCTTGACTCTGCTGGCGTGTCACCCCCACCCCCCGAACAAAAGAAAAACAGTTGTTTACATATTCATATATTTAAAAAATACAGCCCAGTCATGTGTGCTGCTATGTATTGTAAAAGTAAAAGAAAAATCAATGACTTACAATAGAGAAAATGATATGCACACTGATAATTGGTCTTAAACAGTGCACCAAAATAATTACTCTACTTTTAACAGTAATTTTGAATTGAACAGAAAAAAATATGGAACACATTGCATTTGATTTGATTAACATCAATTAATGACTTTTGTGTTGCTGATCTCATCCTAAGGGGTGGTGAAAGCCACACACACTCTGGCTAGGCTTATAAATGCCCTAGGGCAGATAGCCTAGTATGAACCTATGAACCTATGAGTTTTAATAGATAAGTGCAAGATCACATATTTCTTGTATTTTTGTTCATTCAGTTTCTGTGCTAACTCGGGTGTTGGTGAACGCTGGTGTGTCACCCAAAACATTGTGGCATGTCACCTCTGACACACGTATCATAGGTTTGCAATCACTGATACAGTGATTAAGGGACAACTCATTCACCACTTTGGGCATAAAAGAAGTATTAATACGCAAGGACATCCTGTCCTTATGAAGCACCAAAAAAGGAGGACAAGCCATAAGGGCTTGAAGCTCAGATACCCGTGTGGCAGCAATAAGGGCTAGCAAAAGTGCAGTCTTCCAAGAGCACTGTTGCAAGGAAGCTGAATATGCAGGCTCAAAGGGAGCTTGAGGCAATTTTTCTGAACAAAATTAAGATGCCAGGGAGGAGGAATAGGCTTCTTAGGAGGCCTAATATGAAGGACACTTTTAAGGAATTGTTTAGCTTCAATTTTAGAAGCTAAAGGATGTGAAAAAGGCATACATGCAGAGACTGTGGGCCTTAACAGAAGAATAAGCCAACTCAGCAATGAGCAGTTCACACAGATAAGACAGAATCACAAGAACATTCACAGAAAGTGGATCCAGGTTACAAGAAAGACACCAAACAGAAAACCTCCTCCATTTGGATAAGTAAAGTTTCCTAGTATTGGGCTTCCTGGCCATCTGCTGTACTCTCAGCATATCCACAGGAAAAAAGCTGTCTATGTGGAAACAAAATCCAATCACCCACAGTGTCAGTTGAAGCCTGGACAGGTGGGGATAAATGGAGGTCCCTTGTCTTGCATGAGCAGTTCCACCCTGTGAGGTAACTTGTGATGACTGTTCTTGGCTAAATGCAGAAGAAGAGGGGAACCAATGTTGTCTCTGCCAAATGGAAGTCACCAACAAGATCTTGGGAGCATTCCGTTGAATTTTGAACAGGACTTTTGGAATGAGAGAAAGGGGAGGGAAAGCATAAAGAAACGTCCCCTTCCAAGAGTAAGAGAGGGTGTCCACCGTCCAAACCAGAGAACCTGGGACTCTGGCATAAAATAGAGGAAGTTGTCTGTTCAGAGGGGAGGCAAAACGATCTATTTGAGGAGTATCTCACTGGTGGACAATGTCCAGAACACATCTCTGTGAAGCATCCATTTGTGGGAGCGAGGTTTGGACCTGCTCTGAGAATCTGCCACAATATTTTGACCCGAAGGAATGTAAACTGCCCGAAAAGTCATTCGGTACTGGATAGGGAGTTCCCATACTTGGAGTGCCAACCGGCAAAGAAGATAAGACTCACCCCATTTGTTTATGTACCACATCACTTATACAACTTGAGAGGTCCCGGGGAGAAAATCGTATGAACTGATAAGACAGCAGAAGGGCTCTCATCCCTTTTACAGTGATGCGCTCCTTCTGTTAAAGAGGCGACCACACCCCCTGCAGTTTTAGGGAGCCAAAAGCTGCTCCCCTTCCCATGTATGATGTCTCTGTAAACAGCTCCTGAGAAGGAATAGGTGGATGAAAGGGGAGTCCTGGAATTAGAGTCAACAGCTGAATCCACCACTGATGTTCCTCCTTGAGACAAGGCAGAAGAAGAACTACAAATTCAATGGGATGAGCATGTTGAAGCCAAAATGACTTCAGAAATCATTGAAACTTTCTCATGTGGAGTTTGGCCACAGGGAGTATAGGAATGGTGGTGGCCATGAACCCCAGAGCTCTCAGAAATACCCTGGTTGTTAACGAAACCAGAGGAAAAAGAGTTTGAAAAAAGAAAATGAGAGCTAAGGCCTTGGGAGGGACACGGATGTCAGCGTAGGCACAGTCTGGATCCTGCACCCCAGAAGGATATGCCCTTGTTAAGTCAGAAAGGACTTTTTGAAATTTATAGTGAACCCCAGGTTTTGCAGAAGGGAAATGGCACAATGGAGATTTTGCAGTAAGGACTCTGGAGAGGATGCCTGAAACAGGAGGCTGTTCAACTGGGGAAAGAATTGGATCCCCTTTTGCCTGCAAAAGACAATCAGAGGAGGAAGGCATTCGGTGATTCTGTTGGGGCAGCAGAAACGCCAAACGGCACAACAACAGAGAAATGTAAACACTTCCTGAAAAGGGGATGAATGGGAGGCCTATATCACTTCATCGAAGTGATGTCAGTGAACGGCATTTCATTAGAAATGCCATTCACTGAATTTCGTTCATGTGGGGGGGGGCTGTGCCCCCCCCCCACTAATTATATATACCAACTCCGAGATCGCACTACAGTGAGGAAAGGGTAAATTTCCCAACCCTCATTGTACTGAGATCTCAGTATGAATAGTTTGACGAACTGCATATTCAATGTAAGTGCACTGAAAATGCTGTTCGCTGAACTGATAGGGACCTGAACAGTTATATGGAGATAACCATCCTTAAGCTCCAGAGACACCATATAAGCCTGAGGAAGCAAAAGCGGGAACAAAGTCTGAAGGGACAACATTCAAAAAGAGGGAACCTTCGGCAATGTGTTTAGACGAGAAAGGTCTAGAGTTGATCTCCAGATTCCCTCTTTCCTGGTCACTAGAAAATTCCTGAAGTAAACCTCCCTCCTCATTTGGGATATTGAAATCTCTTCAATAGTACCCTGAGTCAAGAGATATAGAATCACCCCTGGAAAGAAGGACAGCTGTTCCTGAGGAGGCAGAGGAATTGCCATAAAAGGGGGAAGAGCTTTCCAGATCATGAAATACCCCTGGCACATAATGGACAGAACCCAGGAGTGCTGAGTAATCTTTAACCAAACAGAATGAGAGAAAGGCAAAGAGAAAGGAAGAACAGGATAGTCGGACATCACCTGGTTCATCAGGAAAAGGAGACCTCTGTCACAGAAGTCTGAGTAGACTATGCAGAAAGAGCCCGCTTCCCACCTTTTATACCCTTGGAGGGAGGGTGAGATTGCCTATGAATAAAGGCTGACTTATTGGGGTAATTTCTCTGAAAACAAACACATGTTTAAGTTCCTGTAAAACCTTACCCTTGTCCTAAAGTGACTTAAACATTGCTGCAACAGCAGCTTTGACAAACGAGTGTTTATTATCAACTTAGTCTTAATATCATGAGGCAAAGGTTGAAGCCTAAGCCAAGAATACCACCTCATCACTGATGCAAAAGCAGCAGCCCTAGAGGAAGCATCTGCCGCATCATAACTACACCTGATGGAATAATGAGCCACCTGGGAGGAAGTCCCTAACAGGGAAAGAGCAGAAGTTTCACCCTCAGAGTCTGAAAGATCAGAAATAACCTGCCAAGCATGGGAAAGAAGAGCCAACAAGTACCTGGATATATGAGTCTTACAACTGACAGCACTAAAAGCTAAGGTAGCAGATGTATAAACCTTCTTACCTAACCTGTCTATTGCGCTGCTGTCTTTAACAAAAGGAAGTAATTTAGGGGAAGGAAGCAATTGAGATGGCTTGTCAGAAGCCACAGACACCACCAAGGTGTCAGCAGAAGGACACTTATACAAAAGTTTACAGTCCTCAAGCACCCTATAAAACCTATCAGGTTTTTGGGGGCAGGAGGCTGACAGATTGGGGCCTTAGACGCATTAGATAAGGCATCCAATAAAGCAGCCAAAACAGGAGGGACAGCAGAAAGTCTGGGAGAATCCATATGCAGGAGCTCCTAATACGTTTTTGCATCTTGGAAACTTGAGCACAATCCCATTTAAAAAACTTTGTCATCCTAGAGATAGTGTCCCCAAAGTGTTTAGCAATCTCCTCAACAGGAGTATCAGGACTGGTAGATTCGTCTTCCTCAGGCTTATAATCTAAAGGAGAGAGAATCTGATAGGCTTAAGTGAGAGAGTTCTCATCGGAATCCACCTCCTCCTCGTATTCTTCATCTGAATCCACCTCCTCCTCGGATTCTTCATCTGAATCCGCCACCTCCTCAGATTTTTCATCTGAATCCAGCTCCTCCTCAGACGAATCCTGTCCTCTGAGCCTCTTAAGGGGAGTACAGGACCAAGGGGGGGCTGGAAACAAGAGTTCCCTGAGGAGGTTTTAAAGCCATCAAAGCACTAAACAATCCCTGAGCGAAGGACTACCATTCACTATGTGGATCCTCAGCGGCTGGAGAAACAGGCTTAGTTTTCTGCTTTTTCTTTAAGGGGACGACGTCTTACAGCTCCAACCCTGGACAGCATTCAATAATTGTAGTTGGGACTTCATCTCTGACCAAAATTTGAGGAACACCCCTAGGCCCTTCAGAGATAATCAGCCACGGTACCCCCTGAATGCCTGATGATACCTCCATGGACATGCCTAAGGTTGGATCCCCGCTGGTCTCCAACATGGTTGCAGCAGAAGAATCAAATAATGGAGTTGGGCAAACCTCCAGGCTTTCATTCACCTTGGGAGAGATGTCTGGCGAAGGCTGAATAGCAGACAAATCTGGCCTAGATTTCTTGGCCTTCTTCATGGACAGCTGACCCTTGGAGCGGGAACTTCCCTCCATGGTATCTTTAGCAAGTTGCTTAATATGCTGATTTTCCAGATATAAAGCCAAAGAAGAAAGTATACTATGGAGGGTCTTGGGAACAAAGGGCTGATAGACTGAACAGGATGCATGGTTGTGGGAAGCACCAAGGCAAAACAGGCACTCTGCTTGTGATGGTCTTTTGGGGGAACCTGTCTCCTGCATTGGCATTTACCATTCCTGGATGACATGAAACCCCACAAGCAGCAAAAAAAGTAAAAGAAAGATAAGATAAAACCCCCAACAGGGCACTTATCTGCAACAGCTTGGCAAACCAGCGACAGAACAGGTGTTCAGCCCAATGATCAAGAGATGGTGTTCGGACTGGCAGCCAAGAAGTTCTGAGGATGGTATGTGCGGACATCACCTTTATGCCGTATGTTAGACCAGGAGCATATATGTGATGTATGGAGTACCTTAAAGCAAGCTTTGCTACACTGGCCGGATGTCAATCAGCCCTTGGCAGGGGATCCCTATTGTAATGAATACTGCAAAAGTGAAATGGAAGGACATCATCATATCTATGAGGGTGTCTGAACTTGTTACTACCCATAGCGTGGATGGTCCTGCACTGAAGGTGTTGAGAAATACCGACTCATCTGTGAAGGAGGCTTCAGTAGTCCATCCCCCATTAGTTCAAAAAGGTCACTAAAGAATGTGTCCTCAAGGGGGGACTTAAAATCCTTAGTGAGGGAGTCCTCCTGGGAGTCCAGGTGCTTCCCATTGCACAGGCTCTTTCTGTGCGTCTCCTGAGAGGGCACAGAAGAGAAAGGGGAGCCCTTAGGTAGGGGCTGTTTGTAGCCAGTCACAGTAGGCTGTCCTAAGAACTGCTGAAGCAAAGTCAAGATGTTAGATGGATGTGAGGATCAGGATGGATCTGGAGCCAGTGTCACATACTCTGTCTGCAAACAAGAAAGCAGCCTCTCTGCAATATCAGGATGAGTGGCTAGAGTGTCCCTTCGACCATTCCAACACTGAGTGCTCAGCACCCATTTGTTAGCATCAGGACGTCTTTGGCACCTACAACATCAGAGTCAAGCCCAACAAGGAAGAAGCTGGTGCTGAGATATATATATATATATATATATGTATATGTTTGTAACTAAAATGGCTGTTCTTCAATAGAGCTCAAACTCAACTATCGTCCAACTACATCAAACCTCCAACTGATCAAAAGTGAAAACAACATCATCAGTCAACAGCCCAGACCAGCTACTTACCTTAAGTAAAACTCTAACTCACTTTTGTTGTTTAGTAGTAAACCTCCATGACTTTATGGAGTCTACTACAAATAGAATTAATGCACCCAGACTAACTGGTAGTAGCTATTCAACAGCGTAATCACAACGGATATAAGCCTGTGCTACATGCTGATGGTTATTTCTATAACTGCGAAAAAATTACAGAGTGAAAAAAAAGTATTGGGCATGTAAAAATACATTGTGAAGTCACTGTTAAGGATGTTTTATCACAACTCCAGGCATTGCTAAGGAGCTACTTGTTACAAGCTCTGGTCTTGGACATACATCACCGAGCTGAAAGTAAAAGCAATACATTCTCGTGACCTGCCCTGTGTAATTGTGGATAACATTTTATCATCCACACCAACTAGTGTGGCAGTCACTCTACCTAGCGGGACATGTCCTGTGAAACAGGTGTGCAAAGTATGATGACGAGAAGAAGAAGGTAGCAGTAAAGTAACACGGGAGTAATACAAATGTAAGTGAATGGAAACGTAAAGGTCATGCTGTTCTTAATAGCAAATGCTTCTATGCTATCATGGACATACATGCAGTTGCTTTCTTCATGAGGGAAAATCTTTTGGACTTATGTAAAGATACTAATTGGCTCATGGACTGAATAGTTTTGACCAGTGGTAAACTTTGCAGGCAGCTGTACAGCCTGTATGGCTTTGTTCCATGTAATCATTTCACAAAAGCAATGCCTCTTCTGTATGTGCTAATGTCTAGAAGTTATTTGAAAGCATACAGCATAATGTGGAACACTGTATTTGAAATACTAAGTAGTTTAAATACTAACTTGCAATGAACTGTCAGCAAATCTACATTCTGTACGTGGTGATTATGTTTCACAGGTGGTGATTATGCATCGTACTTGGTGATTATGGGGTCTATATTATATACTTAAAGTCTTAAAACTTCGACACTCATATGATCGACACCATATGAGTGAAGTTTTAAAGCATCGTACAAATTATAAAAATAAACAAAAAAAAAACCTACCTGAAGCCCCCTGCACCCCCCCACATGGGGGACTGCACGCTCCAAGCCACCCACTACAAAAATATACCAACTCTGAGATCGTACTACAGTGAAGTAAAGGGAAATATTTCCTACAACGATCTCCCACTACAAAAATATACCAACTCTGAGATTGTACTACAGTGAAGTAAAGGGAAATATTTCCTACAATGATCTCCATTGAAACTTGCGAGCTTTCTAAAGTTCGCTCATATGGTGTCGACCATATGAGACTTGAAGTTTTGAAAGTTTGAGCTTCTGATATAGACCCGGGATTCTGTGTCAGCAGCCAACAAGTGTAAGGTTAACATGGTTGGCATTGAAAGGGAAAGGCATTTTTTACATTTATCTCAAAATCTTCGGAAATAAATACAGGCATCGGGGTTGTCATCTCAACAAGGCAGTGATATAAAACTTCAAATGGCTGTTAAGAAGCTGTTAACACTTTGCTTTTAGATGTTACTGATGTTAAATAAGCTTATAATGCCCTGGTAGCTCTTTCCTGTGGAACAGGCACCATTCTTCAGACACTTTGAAGACTTGTATTTATATGGCAAAATTAAGAAGTTTTCCACCCTTGTTACAATCTATGCCAACTTCCTGCCTACATTTCCTGTGGAATTTTGGAACATTAGTGATTTAAATTACCTGTGTCTAACTCATAGTTAAAATTCAATCTAGGCATGGCATAGGTGAGTAAGATGTCTGCTTGGAAAATATTTGTGGATCTGGGAGCAGTAATGGATATTTTGGTTCTTGAGCAGAACAATACAGATCAGGTCAGAGAGAGAAAATGTCTGGAATGCTTGTTGTCTCCCAAATGTACACATTCGGTCACCAGAGAAAATAGGCTACAGGAAATTATTGATAACAAATCTACTTATAACATTCCTAATTAACTGCTACAGCTCACACTAAGAAACCTTGGCAAGGATGTCTACCGCTAACCTGCACTGAGCATGGCTACGGCTATGGCAGCCATATATCTGCTGCACGTTTACTTCATTTTCAGTTGCACAAGTTGTTAAATACATGACTGCACTGCTTTAAGAAAGTCATTACTGCAAAGCTTATAAACAAAAGGATTGTGTCTAGATCTGGGGGTGTCATTACTGCAAAGCTTATAAACAAAAGGGTTGTGTCTAGATCTGAGGATGTCATTACTGCAGAGCGTATAAAACAAAGGGGTTGTGTCTAGATCTGAGGATGTCATTACTGCACAGCTTATAAACAAAGGGATTGTGTCTAGATCTGGGGATGTCATTACTGCACAGCTTATAAACAAAGGGACTGTGTCTAGATCTGGGGATGTCATTACTGCACAGCTTATAAACTAAGGGATTGTGTCTAGATCTCGAGATGTCATTAATGCACAGCTTATAAACAAAGGGATTGTGTCTAGATCTGGGGATGTCATTACTGCACAGCTTATAAACAAAAGGATTGTGTCTAGCTCTGGGGATGTCATTACTGCATAGCTTATAAACAAAGGGACTGTGTCTAGATGTGGGGATGTCATTATTGCACAGCTTATAAACAAAGGGACTGTGTATAGATGTGGGGATGTCATTACTGCACAGCTTATAAACAAAGGGACTGTGTCTAGATCTGAGGATGTCATTACTGCACAGCTTGTAAACAAAGGGACAGTGTCTAGATCTGAGGATGTCATTACTGCACAGCTTGTAAACAAAGCGATTGTGTCTAGATCTGAGGATGTCATTACTGCACAGCTTATAAACAAGGGATTGTGTCTAGATCTGGGGATGTCATTACTGCACAGCTTATAAACAAAGGGATTGTGTCTAGATCTGGAGATGTCATGACTGCACAGCTTATAAACAAAGGGACTGTGTCTAGATCTGGGGATGTCATTACTGCACAGCTTATAAACAAGGGGATTGTGATTGTATCTAGATCTGGGGATGTCATTACTGCACAGCTTACAAACAAATATACTGTGTCTAGATCAATGGATGTAATTACTGCACAGCTTATAAACAAAGGGACTGTGTCTAGATCTGGGGATGTCATTACTGCACAGCTTATAAACCAAGGGATTGTGTCTAGATCTGAGGATGTCATTACTGCACAGCTTATAAACAAAAGGATTGTGTCTAGATTTGGGGATGTCATTACTGCACAGCTTATAAACAAAGGGAATGTGTCTACATCTGGGGATGTTATTGCTGCACAGCTTATAAACAAAGGGATTGTGTCTAGATCTGGGGATGTCATAACTGCAAAGCTTATAAACAAAGGGGTTGTCTCTAGATTTGGGGGTGTCATTACTGCACAGTTTATAAACAAAGGGTTTGTGTCTAGATCTGAGAATGTCATTACTGCACAGCTTATAAACAAAGGGATTGTGTCTAGATCTGGGGATGTCATTACTGCACAGCTTGTAAACAAAGGGACTGTGTCTAGATGTGGGGATGTCACTACTGCACAGCTTATAAACAAAGGGACTGTGTCTAGATCTGGGGATGTCATTACTGCACAGCTTATAAACAAATGGACTGTGTCTAGATCAGGGGATGTCATTACTGCACAGCTTATAAACAAAGGGACTGTGTCTAGATCTGGGGATGTCATTACTGCACAGCTTATAAACAAAGAGATTGTGTCTAGATCTGGGGATGTCATTACTGCACAGCTTATAAAGAAAGGGATTGTGTCTAGATCTGAGGATGGCATTACTGCACAGCTTATAAACAAAATGATTGTGTCTAGCTCTGGGGATGTCATTACTGCACAGCTTATAAACAAAGGGACTGTGTCTAGATCTGGGGATGTCATTACTGCACAGCTTATAAACAAAGGGAATGTGTCTACATCTGGGGATGTCATTACTGCACAGCTTATAAACAAATGATTGTGCCTAGATCTGGGGATGTCATTACTGCACAGCTTATAAACAAAGGGATTGTGACCTGATCTGGGGATGTCATTACTGCACAGCTTATAAACAAAGGAACTGTGTCTAGATCTGGGGATGTAATACTGCTCAGCTTGCAAACAAAGGGATTGTGTCTAGATCTGGGGATGTCATTACTGCACAGCTTATAAACAAAGGCACTGTGTCTACATCTGGGGATGTCATTACTGCACAGCTTATAAACAAAGGGATTGTGTCTAGATCTGGGGATGTCATTAATGCACAGCTTATAAACAAAGGGACTGTGTCTAGATCTTGGGATGCCATTACTACACAGCTTATAAACAAAGGGATTGTGTCTAGATCTGGGGATGTCATTACTGCACAGCTTATAAATAAAGTGGCTGTGTCTAGATCTGGGGATGTCATTGCTGCACAGCTTATAAAAAAAGGGACTGTGCCTAGATCTGTGGATGTCATTACTGCACAGCTTATAAAAAAAGGGATTGTGTCTAGATCTGAGGATGTCATTACTGCACAGCTTATAAACAAAGGGAGTATGTCTAGATCTGAGGATGTTATTACTGCACAGCTTATAAACAAAGGGATTGTGTCTAGATCTGAGGATGTCATTACTGCACAGCTTATAAACAAAGGGTCTGTGTCTAGTTCTGGGGATGTCATTACTGCGCAGTTTATAAACAAAGGGATTGTGTCTAGATCTGAGGATGTCATTACTGCACAGCTTATAAACAAAGTGATTGTGTCTACATCAGGGGATGTCTTTACTGCACAGCTTATAAACAAAGGGACTGTGTCTAGATCTGGGGATGTCATTACTGCACAGCTTATAAACAAATGGATTGTGTGTACATCTGGGGATGTCATTACTGCACAGCTTATAAACAAAGGGACTGTGTCTAGATCTAAGGATGTCATTACTGCACAGCTTATAAACAAAGAGACTGTGTCTAGAGCTGGGGATGTCATTACTGCACAGCTTATAAACAAAGGGATTGTGTCTAGATCTGAGGATGTCATTAATCCACAGCTTGTAAACAAAGGGACTGTGTATAGATCTGGGGATGTCATTACTGCACAGCTTATAAACAAATGGATTGTGTCTAGATCTGAGGATGTCATTACTGCACAGCTTATAAACAAGGGGATTGTATCTAGATCTGGGGATGTCATTACTGCACAGCTTATAAACAAATGGACTGTGTCTAGATCAGGGGATGTCATTACTGCACAGCTTATAAACAAAGGGACTGTGTCTAGATCTGGGGATGTCATTACTGCACAGCTTATAAACAAAGGGATTGTGTCTAGATCTGAGGATGTCATTACTGCACAGCTTATAAACAAAAGGATTGTGTCTAGATCTGGGGATGTCATTACTGCACAGCTTATAAACAAAGGGAATGTGTCTACATCTGGGGATGTCATTACTGCACAGCTTATAAACAAAGGGACTGTGTCTACATCTGGGGATGTCATTACTGCACAGCTTATAAACAAAGAGATTGTGTCTAGATCTGGGGATGTCATTACTGCACAGCTTATAAAGAAAGGGATTGTGTCTAGATCTGAGGATGGCATTACTGCACAGCTTATAAACAAAATGATTGTGTCTAGCTCTGGGGATGTCATTACTGCACAGCTTATAAACAAAGGGACTGTGTCTAGATCTGGGGATGTCATTACTGCACAGCTTATAAACAAAGGGAATGTGTCTACATCTGGGGATGTCATTACTGCACAGCTTATAAACAAAGGGATTGTGACCTGATCTGGGGATGTCATTACTGCACAGCTTATAAACAAAGGAATTGTGTCTAGATCTGGGGATGTCATTACTGCTCAGCTTGCAAACAAAGGGATTGTGTCTAGATCTGGGGATGTCATTACTGCACAGCTTATAAACAAAGGGACTGTGTCTACATCTGGGGATGTCATTACTGCACAGCTTATAAACAAAGGGATTGTGTCTAGATCTGGGGATGTCATTAATGCACAGCTTATAAACAAAGGGACTGTGTCTAGATCTCGGGATGTCATTACTACACAGCTTATAAACAAAGGGATTGTGTCTAGATCTGGGGATGTCATTACTGCACAGCTTATAAACAAAGGGGCTGTGTCTAGATCTGGGGATGTCATTACTGCACAGCTTATAAAGAAAGGGACTGTGCCTAGATCTGTGGATGTCATTACTGCACAGCTTATAAAAAAGTGAGTGTGTCTAGATCTGAGGATGTCATTACTGCACAGCTTATAAACAAAGGGAGTATGCCTAGATCTGAGGATGTTATTACTGCACAGCTTATAAACAAAGGGATTGTGTCTAGATCTGAGGATGTCATTACTGCACAGCTTATAAACAAAGGGTCTGTGTCTAGATCTTTGTGTCTAGATCTGAGGATGTTATTACTGCACAGCTTATAAACAAAGTGATTGTGTCTACATCAGGGGATGTCTTTACTGCACAGCTTATAAACAAAGGGACTGTGTCTAGATCTGGGGATGTCATTACTGCACAGGTTTTAAACAAAGAGACTGTGTCTAGATCTGGGGATGTCATTACTGCACAGCTTATAAACAAATGGATTGTGTGTACATCTGGGGATGTCATTACTGCACATCTTATAAACAAAGGGACTGTGTCTAGATCTGAGGGTGTCATTACTGCACAGCTTATAAACAAAGGGACTGTGTCTAGAGCTGGGGATGTCATTACTGCACAGCTTATAAACAAAGGGATTGTGTCTAGATCTGAGGATGTCATTAATCCACAGCTTGTAAACAAAGGGACTGTGTATAGATCTGGGGATGTCATTACTGCACAGCTTATAAACAAATGGATTGTGTCTAGATCTGAGGATATCATTACTGCACAGCTTATAAACAAAGGGATTGTGTCTAGATCGGGGGATGTCATTACTGCACAGCTTATAAACAAAAGGAGTGTATCTAGATCTGGGGATGTCATTACTGCACAGCTTATGAACAAAAGGATTGTGTCTAGCTCTGGGGATGTCATTACTGCACAGCTTATAAACAAAGGGATTGTGTCTAGATCGGGGGATGTCATTACTGCACAGCTTATAAGCAAAAGGATTGTGTCTAGCTCTGGGGATGTCATTAGTGCACAGCTTATAAACAAAGGGACTGTGTCTAGATGTGGGGACGTCATTACTGCACAGCTTATAAACAAAGGGACTGTGTCTAGATGTGGGCATGTCACTACTGCACAGCTTATAAACAAAGGGAGTGTGTCTAGATCTGGGGATGTCATTACTGCACAGCTTATAAACAAAGGGACTGTGTCTAGATCTGAGGATGTCATTACTGCACAGCTTGTAAACAAATGGACTGTGTCTAGATCTGAGGATGTCATTACTACACAGCTTATAAACAAGGGATTGTGTTTACATCTGGGGATGTCATTACTGCACAGCTTATAAACAAAGGGATTGTGTCTAGATCTGGGGATGTCATTACTGCACAGCTTATAAACAAAGGGACTGTGTCTAGATCTGGGGATGTCATTACTGCACAGCTTATAAACAAGGGGATTGTATCTAGATCTGGGGATGTCATTACTGCACAGCTTATAAACAAAGGGATTGTGTCTAGATCTAAGGATGTCATTACTGCACAGCTTATAAACAAAAGGATTGTGTCTAGATCTGGGGATGTCATTACTGCACAGCTTATAAACAAAGGGGATGTGTCTACATCTGGGGATGTCATTACTGCACAGCTTATAAACAAAGGGACTGTGTCTACATCTGGGGATGTCATTACTGCACAGCTTATAAACAAAGGGATTGTGTCTACATCTGGGGATGTCATTACTGCACAGCTTATAAACAAAGGGATTGTGTCTAGATCTGAGGATGTCATTACTGCACAGCTTATAAACAAAAGGATTGTGTCTAGCTCTGGGGATGTCATTACTGCACAGCTTATAAACAAAGGGACTGTGTCTAGATCTGGGATTGTCATTACTGCACAGCTTATAAACAAAGGGAATGTGTCTACATCTGGGGATGTCATTACTGCACAGCTTATAAACAAATGATTGTGTCTAGATCTGGGGATGTCATTACTGCACAGCTTATAAACAAAGGGATTGTGACCTGATCTGGGGATGTCATTACTGCACAGCTTATAAACAAAGGGATTGTGACCTGATCTGGGGATGTCATTACTGCACAGCTTATAAACAAAGGGATTGTGTCTAGATCTGGTGATGTCATTACTGCACAGCTTATAAACAAAGGGAATGTGTCTAGATCTGGGGATGTCATTAATGCACAGCTTATAAACAAAGGGACTGTGTCTAGATCTGGGGATGTCATTACTGCACAGCTTATAAACAAAGGGACTGTGTCTACATCTGGGGATGTCATTACTGCACAGCTTATAAACAAAGGGATTGTGTCTACATCTGGGGATGTCATTACTGCACAGCTTATAAACAAAGGGGCTGTGTCTAGATCTGGGGATGTCATTACTGCACAGCTTATAAAGAAAGGGATTGTTAATAGATCTGTGGATGTTATTACTGCACAGTTTATAAACAAAGGGATTGTGTCTATATCTGAGGATGTCATTACTGCACGGCTTATAAACAAAGGGATTGTGTCTAGATCTGAGGATGTCATTGCTGCACAGCTTATAAACAAAGGGACTGTGTCTAGATCTGGGGATGTCATTACTGCGCAGTTTACAAACAAAGGGATTGTGTCTAGATCTGAGGATGTCATTACTGCACAGCTTATAAATAAAGGGACTGTGTCTAGATCTGGGGATGTCATTACTGCACAGGTTTTAAACAAAGGGACTGTGTCTAGATCTGGGGATGTCATTACTGCACAGCTTATAAACAAATTGATTGTGTGTACATCTGGGGATGTCATTACTGCACATCTTATAAACAAAGGGACTGTGTCTAGATCTGAGGGTGTCATTACTGCACAGCTTATAAACAAAGGGACTGTGTCTAGTGCTGGGGATGTCATTACTGCACAGCTTATAAACAAAGGGATTGTGTCTAGATCTGAGGATGTCATTAATCCACAGCTTGTAAACAAAGGGACTGTGTATAGATCTGGGGATGTCATTACTGCACAGCTTATAAACAAAGGGATTGTTGTCTAGATCTGAGGATGTCATTACTGCACAGCTTATAAACAAAGGGATTGTGTCTAGATCTGAGGATGTCATTACTGCACAGCTTATAAACAAAGGGACTGTGTCTAGATCTGGGGATGTCATTACTGCACAGTTTATAAACAAAGGGATTGTGTCTTGATCTGAGGATGTCATTACTGCACAGCTTATAAATAAAGGGACTGTGTCTAGATCTGGGGATGTCATTACTGCACAGGTTTTAAACAAAGGGACTGTGTCTAGATCTGGGGATGTCATTACTGCACAGCTTATAAACAAATTGATTGTGTGTACATCTGGGGATGTCATTACTGCACATCTTATAAACAAAGGGACTGTGTCTAGATCTGAGGGTGTCATTACTGCACAGCTTATAAACAAAGGGACTGCGTCTAGTGCTGGGGATGTCATTACTGCACAGCTTATAAACAAAGGGATTGTGTCTAGATCTGAGGATGTCATTAATCCACAGCTTGTAAACAAAGGGACTGTGTATAGATCTGGGGATGTCATTACTGCACAGCTTATAAACAAATGGATTGTGTCTAGATCTGGGGACGGCATTGCCCCACATTACTGCACAGCTTATAAACAAATGGATTGTGTCTAGATCTGAGGATATCATTACTGCACAGATTATAAACAAAGGGACTGTGTCTAGATCTGGGGATGTCATTACTGCACAGCTTATAAACAAATGGATTGTTTCTAGATCTAGGGATGTAATTGTCCCTCTTTAGCCAGCCCTCATTAGGACACTCATTGAATATAGTATCCCCTTTGGTATGCACCTATCCAGACACACGTAACAACTGGAACACCCACAAAGATACCTTACTTAAAGGATACAAGGCCAAAACAACATGCTCTATATGGACTGTCTCAGAGCTCTGTCACTGGACTCAGTATCCTACAGACCGCTAAGAGGTGACCTGTGTCTGGCATACAAGGCATCCTCAGACCCACTACTGATGGATTTACTGCACATCAGCAAGTCAAATAGCATCGAAAATTCTTGGTCTATGGATCTAAACCTCTATTCCAACGTCAACAGAATGGTTTGGATTGGCAGATACATCTCAGAAATGATACTGCCGCTATGGAATAGACTCCCCATCCACATAAACCAATGTTTATCACTGTCCATATACAACCACAACTTAGATCTATGACTTGGAAACAGAACATTTATCCCAAGACTACTCACTGTACTAATAATAGACAGAGGCAGCTCCCAAATGCTTTATCCAATACATGGATCCCCTCAAATTATCCATGGAATGATCCCAGTTATTCTCACTAAAGGTAATGTATAATTATCGACTGGGTAAGGCCAATCTATAACCAAATAGGAGAGGTTACTTTAAGCACAAACAGGTAAATTACCTTGGCTTAAAATGGCCCGCAAGGCCAGCTAACCTAGTACCAACCTATGAACCTATAAATGACACACCATTTTCTTATCATAGCATATTCTCCAAATAAATAACAAACTTCCCCTGTATATATTAAGCAAAGTAGTATCCTACCTACAGTCATGACTGAAGTAGACAGTTGGGTGGGCACTCACAAGTCGTCCCCAAACCAGCCTTTTGTGACCCTTCCTGAGCTAGGCAGCAACTCTTGATGTTGGATGTTTTGGCTAGTCTCTTAATGATCTAATGACTGACTGCCTACTGTGAACTTATATTTTGTAGTCATAAACTGATGCCTTTCTTTTCACAAATGTATACTGTTACATATCTGAGAAGTACAGTCCAAAAAGATGTAGCCCCAATACGGGACCTTGAAGAATACCAGTGGTAACCCCCATAAGAAAAAAAACAGGTAATTCTCTCACCCTGGCATTTGGTGTCTATTTGCTTATGATGGAATTATTTAAAGGAGCATCTAAAATCTGCTTTGATATCTTTCTTCAGAGAACTTTTCTGAAGCACGCTACTTGTGTCGTCTTAAGAAAAACTTTCTTGATTCTAAACTAAAGGAGAACCTAGCAGCCATTCTCAAAACAGCTGAATTCATGAGCTTGTGAACACTTAGCTGTATCTTTGATCCAAACCATTGTTTCGTTATCTGGTGCCCCTGAGCAGCACTACAAACTGGCATCCCCTCACCTCAAAGTTGAGGAGCAAAAGCAAATGCTCCTCTGTTCTTTCTTTACTCTGTAAGCAGGCTGCTTACTACAGTTTATTATCTCAAACTGAGAACTCTGTAACTGACTACTTATGAGTTAAGGCAAGTACTGTACTCATATAACATCAGCACATGACGACTGTGTCCAGTCAGCTCGTGCCTGGGGCAGCTGCCCTAGTTACGGCTCTGCCTTTGAGGCTGCTGATGAGGCCTTTGAAGTAGCCATGATAGTTCTTTTAAACAGATATCACTGGCCTTTTTTACAAACCTCCCTAAAAAATATCAAGGCACAGATTTTGCATGCTCTTATATTTGTGATTATGTTTTTGGTTCCCATAAATAGGGGAAACCTGAACAGACATCATCAAGAGCATTACTTCCCAGCTGTGCTTTTTCAGGACATTGTCTCCATGGTAAAGCTGCCAAGCAGGTTCCTTGTTGTAATTCGCCCAAGTATTCTTACACAAAGACACTTCATAGAGGAGTATAGTAAATCACCATTTTCCCCCTTATTACGGTGTTATATTAATGACTGTATTTCAGTGCAGGGCATGCACTTACTGTTTTATACATTTATCAGCAATAACAGTTGGAGCTATTGAACACACACTTTAATTTGTAGTTTGGAATATATTTTTATGTTTACGTTCAAGAATGCAAAGTTATCATTCTAGCATTCTTTAATCCTCATTTTGAAAAAAAATATATTGTTTTGAACATTAATTTTACCTGCTTGTTGTGACATTTTATTTTTTTAATTAAAGTTAAAATAAATATATTTTTTCTGTTTTTCCACGTTCCATACTTATGGAACTGTTAGTTCATATATGTTGAACACAAGTTAGCATTAGGGCATTGTTTAATACATTTTTTTCAAAGCAGCTTTATTTATCACATGGAAAGTTAAATCTTTAATTTATAAAAAAATGTTGAACCAAACCAACGAAATACCTTCGGCGACACCAATAAGCGTACAGCTGCTGTTGAAAGGAATAAAACGCTGGACACCCTGCAATAATCCAATGGAACGCCAGAAGACTTGCAATCCTTTAATGGACAAGCAGAACTACACCAACAGATACAGCCAACACGTAAGCACTTCCTGCTTCTTCAGGAGGTAGGCACTCGTGAATCTTCAAGGATGGATAGATTATGGAATATGCAGCAAGCAACACTCCTAAGGCTCTCCTTCCTCGAAGAGGACTCTGGGACAAGAAGAAATCTTTAATTTAGGCTTATATGAAATCTTCATCAGATTCTGACTGCAGGAAATTCTATTTTTGTATCCTTCATTTATTTGGAAGTGGGATATGTTTCAAGAACAGTAACACACTTCTTTGGAAATGAAACAGATAAACATAACTGCCGGACGCTGTGCTTTAAACATATATATTCTGCTCATTTTAGAAATATAAAGTACAGTTTTGTACCTACCATAAATGTAGATGTTCGAGTGTACACCCTGCTGCATTCATCACACTTGGGTTATCCTGTTGTAAGGCAGTCCCGCAGTTGGCCTGAATTCCAAAGTCTTGGTCCGGTTCGGTTGCTGTCGCTTCTTCCCTGACGTCAGTGCGCCAGGGGTATATATGATGCATCCAACACCATTTTCTTCAGTTTTTCTTGCCCCAGATGTCAGGTGCCCCCAAAAAGGTGGTCAGTAAATAGTACCAATCTAAAAAGTTTAACACAAACAAAATATCCCTCCAGCTATAAGCAAATGCATCACAAAGGTAGTATCAGGTTTTAAGGTATTGTAAAGCTATAGTTAGTTAGGTCAGTGGGGATGGAGGGAGGGTAATCCGGACTGCAGCAGGGTGTACACTCGAACATCTACATTTATGGTAGGTACAAAACTGTACTATGTTCATCGTGTTACCCTGCTGCAGTCATCACACTTGGGTAGAATCCCAAAGCTAAGGATGGGAGGTGGAGTCAAACAGGGTTAGAGGAGGCTAGAAGGCCCTGCCGAACTGCAGTGGTGAAGCCAGCTCTAGTCTTAGAGTAAAGTGGTAAGTGGTAGTGTTTGGTGAAGGTGTGTACTGAACTCCAAGTTGCAGCTTCCAAAATATCCTTGGTTGGCACCCCCCTGAGGAAGGCTGTAGATGTAGCTGCTGCCCTGGTAGAGTGGGGCCTTATGGTAGCAGGAACTGGTTTTCCATGATGGGTGTAGCAAAAACGAATGCAGTGTCCTATCCATTTGGAAATGGTCTGTTTTGATATAGCCTTCCCTTGTGAAGCTGCAGCATAGGATACAAAGAGCTGGTCAGATTTTCTGAAAACCTTAATTTTATCCAAGTAGTAACGTAGTTGCCTGTGAATGTCCAAGGAGTGCAGGAGTCTTTCTCCTTTGTTCTGTGGATTTGGAAAGAAGGTGGGTAAGTGGATGGTTTGATTTAGAGCCACACTGGATACCACCTTAGGCATAAAGGAGGGATTAGTTCGTAGAGAAACTCTGTCTTGATGGAAAATTAGTGCCTGAAGCTCTGAGACTCTTCTGGCTGAAGTTATTGCTAGCAGCAGGGCAGTCGTCCATGATATAAACTTTAGGTCAGCAGAGAAAGCTGGTTCAAAAGGAGGTAGCATAAGTTTTTCCAGAACAAAGTTGAGGTCCCAGGTTGGTGTAGGTGCTCTCCTGGGGGGCCTAATGTTTTTGGCCCCTCTGAGAAACTGCCTTAGAAGCGGATGTGAAAATAAGGGAGGATCCGTGTTGTAGTGGGCTGAAATAGCTGAGGCGTGGATTTTAATAGATGAAAAAGAAAGTCCTTTGTGCAACATCTCAGGTAAATACTGTAGAATCTGAGGTATGTGAGGCTGAAGGGTATTTTGGCCTTTAGCTTGGTTCCAGGCGCAAAACCTTTTCCATTTGTCCGAGTAGGCCTTCCTGGTGCTGGGCCTCCTAGAATAACATCCATAACTGCTTGAGGAAGAGGAGCTGGCTGGTTGCTTAGGTGATTTGCCATGCAGCCAGATGTAAGGTTTGGAGCTGGCTGTGTAGAATCTGATTGTCTTGCTGTGTGAGCAAATGAGAAATTTGTGGTAAAATCCAAGGTGGGCCCTGTGCCATATTCCTTAGTAGTGGGTACCAGTACTGGCGTAGCCAGTCTGGGGCTATGAGTATCATTCTGGGTCTCTCCTTCCTGACTTTCAGCAGCACCTTTGTGAGAAGGGGAAATGGAGGGAAGGCATATACTGTCAGGTTTTTCCAACTGAATGAGAGTGCGTCCACTTTCCAAGCTTGATGGTGAAGTGTCCTTGAACAAAATTTTGTTAGTTGATAGTTTTGGGGGCTGGCAAACAGGTCTATGTCTGGGTGGCCCCATTTTTGACTTATCATTGCAAATACTTGTGGATCCAGTTTCCACTCGTGGGGATCCATGATGTTTCTGCTGAGGTCGTCTGCCAATGTGTTCTTTTTTCCTGGCAGGAACTGAGCTTGTAGCTGAACTTGGTAAGCCAGTGCTGTGTTCCACAAGGTCATTGCTTGCCTGCATAGAGGGTAGGAGTGTGTATCCCCTTGTTTGTTTATGTACCACATTACTGTGGTGTTGTCTGTCCTTATTGTAAGCTGCCCTGGATGCAAGAGGTTCTTGAAGGCTGTCAGGGCATTCTGTACAGCTAGCATTTCTTTTTGATTTATGTGCAGATTCCTTTGATCTGCAGTCCATATACCTTGAACGCACTGTCCTGCCATGTGTGCCCCCCAGGCATAGTCCGATGCATCTGTTGTCATAGTTTGCCTGGCTGGGGGCAAGGTGAAAGGCTGACCCTTGTTGAGGTGACATGCCTGTGACCACCATAGAAACTCTTGTTGAAGGCAGGGAATGAGAGATATCATTGTGTCCAAGCTGTGACTGTGTTGAGACCATATGCTTTTTAGGTACCACTGTAATTTCCTCATATGCAGCTTTGCAAATGGTATTAGTAGTATGCAAGATGCCATGAAGCCCAAGGCCTGCAGAATTTTTCTTGCAGGGAGTTGGGTCTTTGTTGCCATTGTTTTGAAATATTGAGTCAGTTGTAGTTGTTTGTCTGGCGTCAGATAAGCCATCTGGGCTGTTGTATTCAAGCTGGCACCCAGGAATGTCATATTTTGTGAGGGTACTAGTTTTGATTTCTTTTCATTTACTGTGTACCCTAGGCAACTTAGAAGGTGTTTTACAAAAGCCAGATGTTGTAAGAGGATGTCCTTGCTTTCTGCTTGTTTGAGGCAGTCGTCCAGGTATGGGTATATTTGAATTCCTCTTTGTCTGCAGTATGCAATTACTGGTGCCAGGCATTTTGTGAAAACCCTGGGCGCAGTGGATAAGCCAAAGGGCAGTGCAGAGAATTGGTAATGGGTTGAACCTGCAATGAAACCAAGGTATCTTCTGCAATGTTGTCTGATAGGGACATGCAGGTATGCCTCCTTGAGGTCCACCGTTACCAGCCATGCTTTCTTGCCCAACATGGGAAGAAGCTGCTGTAGTGTTAGCATCTTGAATTTGGGTACTTGTAAGAAGGTGTTTAGAATTGAAAGGTCCAGAACTGGTCTCCAAGCATTGTCCTTTCTGGGGACTAGAAAGAGTCTTGAGCAAAAACCTTGGCCTTGCTCCCGTGTAGGTACCAGTTGAATGGCTCTCATGTCCATGAGAGCTGTAATTTGTTTTTGTGCCTCTGCCCATTGATTTTGTGGCAGGTTTGGCATTCCTCTTTTCGTTGGCAAGGTGTGGAAATGGAACCTGTATCCTTGTGAAATAATTTCTAGGACCCATTTGTCCTTTGTAACGATGCACCAGTTGTCTGAAAAAAGTGCTAATTTTCCTCCCAAGGGAGCTGCCAAGAGAGTTTTGCTTGGCCATATGAGGTTTAAGTCATTGTGTTTGCCTTCTAGTAGTTTGGGGCCTGTCTTCCCCTCCCTTCTGTGTTGCAGTGCCCCATTGTCGAGGTTTGTAGTGGGTTTGTGGTTGTCCTCTGCCTCTTGGGCATCTGTATTTACCCCTCTGAGGTCTGTCAGTAGCTGGAAAGGACCAATTTTTTGTTGGCCAATTTCTGCTGAAGCGAGGGGGCTGAACCTGTAAGAAATCTTTGACTGTCTGCATAGATTTTGCCTTATCCTCCATTTTCTTTAAGACTTCTTCTGCTTTAACTCCAAATAGAACATCCTGCTGTAAGGGAGCATCTAGTAGCTTTGCTTTAACATGATCAGGCAGAGTTTGTTCCTTTAACCAAGCATGCCTACGTATAACACACCCAGTAACAGCTGCTCTACAGGAAGCTTCCAAGGAATCAAATCCACATTGTAAAGTATGTTTGCCCACCTGTTCAGCTGCATGCAACAGATCCTGCATTTCCTTCAATTCAGACTGTTGAGGGTGTGTGCTCATCTTTTGTTCTATTTGAGACATTAGAAATTGCTGGTATTTTAGCATGTGAAATTGCCAATGTAGTGCTCTCATAGCTAGAGTGGCTGAGGTGTAAACCTTTTTCCCCCACCTGTCTAGTGCTCTGGAGTCCCTTTCAGAGGGTACAGGAGTTTTAGCCATAGAAGCCTTAGCCCCTTTATCTCCCTGGGAGATAGTCTCTGGGTCAGCAACAGGGCTTTTATAAAGGAGTTTGTGGGAGTCAGGCACTCTATAATATCTGTCTGGTTTGCTGGAGCAGGAGGCAGAGAAGCTGGATTTAAACTAGATTCTAAGTAAACATCATCCACAATGTCTAAAACTGGGGGGATAGCAAGTGGTCTGTGCTGGGGGAGTAAAAGAAACTCTTGGAGCCTTTTCTTTGAGTCGTAGCAGTCCTGACCTTCCCAGTGGAAATGTTCCCTCATAGTGTGTAAAGTTTCCCCAAAGGAGTAGTCTTCAGGAGGAGAAGCTGATGGAATGGAATCCTCAGCATCAGAATCTTCATAAGGGGGAAAGGAGTAATCTTGTTCCTCAGAGGAGCCTGAGGAAATAGACACTTGATCAGAGGAGGCATAATCTTCTTCTCGTCTAGGCCTTTAGTCGGGTGGGGGTTGGGAACCGCTGATTAAAGAGATCAAATCTTCAGCCATTGTAAGCATCTGTTACTTAGGCATGGGGCCTTGAGCCGGAGACTGAAGTGCAGTCTTTTTTGGTTTAAGAGGAGTCTTAAGCTTAGGATACGTTTTTATGGTGAGCGTCGTCGGTCTGAAAACACCTTCAGAAACCGAAGGTGTTTCTGCAGCACCGGCTTCTCTTTCTGCAATGTCATCGGTAGGGCCTAAACAAAATGGCTGCGTTGGCCTAGAACCCTCTGCCATAGGATCTGAAGCGGTCTCGGGTTCCAATTCTGCGGTAGCCAGGGGCTGTGTAGGCGCATCATTGAAAACCGGTGAACCAGAGACTGGCCCAGCTGAGGCCTCGGAGTCTGGCTTGGGTCTAGGCTGCCTGTCCTTATCTTTGCGTTTTTTGTGCACGCCGGTAGTCGGCTGCTCCGACGGCATGGTGTAATTAAATTTTCTACCGAAGTAGTGTCGTGCGAAATCAAAGCGTCATTTTATAGTTCGCTTATTGAACCTAGCACAAAAGCAACAACCCGTGACGTCGTGGTCTGGGCCTAGGCAAGGTATACAATAAGAATGAAAATCCTTATGAGGTATTTGCTTCCCACAAGAAATACAATTGTTAACTTTTTCTGACATCGGTCTGAGGCAAGAAAAGTTTCTCCAACGGGGTACTTAGCTTTATTGAAGACTTCGGATCTGAAATTCGACTTTGAAAATCTCAGGAGTCGGCCGACCGGCACTTGCGAACTGCTTCTGCTTCGGGCACCGCGCGGCAAGAAAGACTGAAGAAAATGGCATTGGATGCATCATATATACCCCTGGCGCACTGACGTCAGGGAAGAAGTGACAGCAACCGACGCCGGACCAAGACTTTGGAATTCAGGCCGACTGCGGGACCGCCTGATGACAGGATAACCCAAGTGTGATGACTGCAGCAGGGTAACATGATGAACATCAGGAAACTACAGTTTGTATAGATCAGAAGTTGTGTTTTCTCTCTTATCAGTGTAACGAAGCAAACCTTTTTCTGTGCTTTTACAATGCTTTAGTTGCATTCTTTGTTGTTTTTCCATATTATCTAGGTTTGCATACTGGATTAATTTTATTCACAGGTTCACAGGAGATTATTAGACTAGCATCCCTAGAGCCTTTACAAGCCTAGCCATATTAATCCGAAGTATCCACATTTGTTCTTTTTTGGGTAGCTTGCAGAACGAATTTATAAACAGAACAGGTTGATTCTTTATTTACAAGTCGACATTCCAGATTCTGGTATTCCTTATTCATGCTCCATTACATTACGCCGTATCTCTTTTCACTATGACTACAAAGTATTAATGTCTTCTACTTTTGCTATCATTTTCCAGGTGATTTATGGTATTTAAAGACATTGTTTTTTATGTTCGGAATATTTTACACTATCCACTTGCTCGCTCCAAATCAGGTTTAATAACTAAGCAGCATCTGTGAATTCAGGCATTTTTGTGCAGCATTTGCTGTATATTATCACATTTTTATGTTTCTTTTTATGAGGGAGACAGAAAGTTTAAATAACTTCACTTGTGTCTCCCATTTGTAACTCATCTACTGCTTTTAACTAAATTCATTCTCCTCTAACCACTGAAAATGAGTACTGTTTTGGAATGGCACAGTAATGCTGCTATTTCTTATTTACAGGTGACAATCCCCAAAAAATTAGCAGAGTGGCAGGTAAGCATACTGACCATAACAGAAGATCACTCAGATTTTTGGGTCACGGTTAACAGTACAGCTACCCTCCTCCCACAAGCCCTCATTTATGATTTTTTTGATTTACAAGCTTTATATACCAAAAGTGGATGCCAGACTGGCATGTTTGTTGTCAGATCTATAAATTTCTCAATGATACTAACATATTTCTACTAGCTGTATGCAGATAACTAATGATTCTTGACTATACAAGTAAACTTCCACTAGCAGCTGTGAATATATTTAGCAATCTCAGTGGCACAACAGGTAGCACTCTCGCCTTTGGTGAGGAAGGCTGTGGGTTCTGTTCCCACACCAGGTAGACTGATCTCCGACACTGCACTCCCGAATGTGCCACCCTTCAGTTCAGACACAAGGGCAGTAATGACAGTCAGTTAAGTCAGTTCTTAAATGGACATGCTCATCTGCTGTATGTGCGTGCATTACTTTCAGGCTATCAACTTCGAAGGACTTTTTCTTAAGATAGCTACAGCTCTGCTAAGAGGTCATGGGTCTTTGAACACAAGCTTGAGCTGTACTTGAAGTGCTACACTTGGGACCATAGCCATGAATGGAAGGTTTGAGATGGGATGATAATTATCAAGAATGGCAGGACTTCAAGATCTTTTCTTAAAGGGTGGAATTTTCAAAACTTCATTAAAGGAAAACTCCAGGCTTAAACACAATTTACCTCAAGCGCGAGTCGTCTTCTATCCCTATAACTCATGCCAGCCATCTATAGTGACAAGAATGCACAAACACATTTTTGCCTTTCTGTAGAGTAGCGCAGGAAAGCCCATCTACGTTCTTTACTATCGCATCCTTTAGTTGCAAATTGTCTTCGCCTTCCTCGCGTACCTTCGACACAGTCAGATCAGTAGTTCCCTCCTCTCTTGCAGATCCTCTCACACTGCGACAGACATTGTCTAGGCCAGCCCGTTATCAGGAACGATAAACTGCTGCAGAACGTGCTGTAAAACTCTTTTACGTTCACTGTTTCCTTCTGGATTAAAAACTTCATTGCAATGAGTAATCCCTTCTGTGAAGCTGTAGGCAAAGTTCCTGAATACAGAAATTGGTTACTAGTGTTTGGTAAGTTTATTCTGTTATTGTCTCCTGCATATAAAATGATAACCCTAATTTATGCCATTAAATAGTACTGTTGGCTTGCTGTCCTGTTCATCTGTTTCTAATCAGCTAGCACCAAATTCACATTAGCTAAATCTTATAGAATATGCAGCTGTCTGTGTGATTGAGTGAATGAAGTGTGCGTGCCAATGCAAAAGAGCCACTTTGTGTGAGTGTCTGTGTGTGAGAGAGAGTACAGAGTGAAGTTTGCAATTGCTGGTATCGCTGGCGGCAGCAGCAGCAACTCATAGCTCCCTGGGTCAAATGTTACCGAAGTGAGGGCACACGTTTCTACTGCTTTATGTGCTCAGTGTCCCCAATCGTTAGTCACTAGCCCTACAAGTCCTATAAGTGTGTAAAAAAACAAAATTTGCTGTGCTACTTCCCATGACCCAAGCTATCCCCAACCATGAGGTACAGACCGGTAACGGGTATGCGTAATTCTTTGCTAACGTTCGCACCGAGAGATATAAACTTTTTTTTATTTTAAATCCCTGCATGTTTTTTAGTTTGGTTTACTGCAAAAAGGGAGCACTAGAGTAACACACAATTTCTAAATTTGCCCATTTTATTTACTATTTGCGTTTAGAGGTGTAAGTCATTCGGATTAAATGTAAAATAGAGGTGAGCAATATGGCAGTAGTCAAAAGGTGCTCAGTGTCCCCAATCGTTACTCACTAGGCTACCACTGTGTACAAAAGGTAAATGTGTACTGCTGCTTCTCATGAACGATCCCCAACCACAAAGCACAGACCGGTAATGGCTCTGCTTAATCGTTTTTTCTTTACATAATACCTGTTTGTTTTCTAGTTTGGCTTGCTGTAAAAAGGGGAGGCATGATTAACACACAATTTCAGCAGTAAATCTGACGAGATTAAACAGCTTTTTTTTTGTGATACTTTATTCTCGCACAACAAAGCTCTCAGGTACTACCAGGCATCAGTCCATCAAATGAAGTGGATCAACGCCTTAGTCATTCTGAGAAAACTAAAATAGTGGGATGCACAAGTCCTGTGGGAGGTTTACTATATTAGAATTTTTTTCTTTTCGCACCCCACCACTCACAATACAACTCCCATTTTTACGATCATCTTTTTAAACCTTTTCCGTGTAGTAAGACAATTCCCAAGGTGTTTGTTTCACCCTGAGACCATGCATGCCATTGGTGAGTAGAACTAACACCAGGGCAGATGTGCGAACTGCTTTTAGTACTGATGTGTTCAGACTATAATTCATTTTCTGCTAGCTACAAGGTTGCTTAGAGTCCTATGCCTATGCTTTAACATTAGAAACTACACACTATGCTTTTTCTTCATTTATTTATTATTTTTATTTATTTTACATTTGTTGACCGGGATGGTCCGACTGAGCTGAATAGCCCTTTTCCAGAGGAGGCCCGGGGAGAAAAGCTCCACAGTGTACAAGTCATTAAAAGCATTAGAATTAGACAGTAGTTACATAGAAAGTATATTAGGTAATAAAGAGGTAATTAGTTAAGAAACTTCACTGTTTTGAAATGTAAGCATTAAACAATATAAGACAATAATTCATAAAAAGCAGCTGTAATTATAAGTAACAGTAGATGTTTCTAATAAATAACTGAGATCAGAAGAGGAAATGAGACCTGTTGATGTGAAGGTAAATAGTATGCAGGGGTTACAGTTCATCATAGGAGGTAAGAGAGGTTAACTGATAGTGAACAGTAAGGAAGAGTTTAGCAAGTGGACTGAATGTACTTTATGGAGGATGATAACAAGGACAGGACGAGTGTGCTTTTAGGTATTCTTTGGTTGCAGTTTTGAATTGATTAGTTTGTGTAAGAGACCTGATTTCTAGTGGTAGTTTATTCCATGCTATAGAAGGATTGGAGCTACAGAGATTGCATCCAAATTTAGTTTTAGCTTTCTATATTTGTAATAGGTTTTGGTCAGAGCTACGTAAGGACCTGGTAGGGGAGTATTGAGAGATTAAAGAGCATAGGCTAGGACAGAAGGATTGCTGGTTTAGAGTTGGATGGATTATCTGTAGTTGGGAGTGACAGCAATACAATAACTGGTGGTAGGTATGAATCAGAGAGGGTAGCTCTTGCTTTATTTGTAAGAAACATTTTGTTTCGATAGAGAAGGCCCAGTTTTTGGTGTGTCTTTCTAATACAGTTATTTACATGCCGGTCACATTTCAGCTGGTCATCTATTGTTACTCCTAGTAGTTTTGTGCTGGTTTCAGCTATGATGGATGTGTTACTAAGGGAGAGTACTGAGAAGGGTGATATACGGTGGGTGAGGGTTTTAGGAAGAAAGAGTAGGGGGTTTGTTTTTTTAGGGTTAAATATTAGTAGGTTGTCAAAGAGCCAGGATTCTACTGAGTTAAAAGATGCTTGAGTAGCAGAGATAAGGTCATCGGGAGAGTCTGCAGTGGTAATGGCTGTAGAATCATCTGCATATTGAATAAGGGATGACAGAGGACAGGAGGTATGCAGATGATTAGTGAAGATATTAAAAAGTAATGGGCCTGACTGTAGAATCATCTGCATATTGAATAAGGGATGACAGAGGACAGGAGGTATGCAGACGATTAGTGAAGATATTAAAAAGTAATGGGCCTGACTGTAGAATCATCTGTATATTGAATAAGGGATGACAGAGGACAGCAGGTATGCAGACGATTAGTGAAGATATTAAAAAGTAATGGGCCTGACTGTAGAATCATCTGTATATTGAATAAGGGATGACAGAGGACAGGAGGTATGTAGGAGATTAGTGAAGATATTAAATGCATATTGAATAAGGGATGACATAGGACAGGAGGTACGTAGGAGATGAGTGAAGATATTAAAAAGTAATGGGCCTGACTATAGAATCATCTGTATATTGAATAAGGGATGACATAGGACAGGAGGTACGTAGGAGATGAGTGAAGATATTAAAAAGTAATGGGCCTGACTGTAGAATCATCTGTATATTGAATAAGGGATGACATAGGACAGGAGGTACGTAGGAGATGAGTGAAGATATTAAAAAGTAATGGGTCTGACTGTAGAATCATCTGCATATTGAATAAGGGATGACAGAGGACAGGAGGTATGTAGACGATTAGTGAAGATATTAAAAAGTAATATATTGAATAAGGGATGACAGAGGACAGGAGGTATGTAGGAGATTAGTGAAGATATTAAAAAGTAATGGGCCTGACTGTAGAATCATCTGTATATTGAATAAGGGATGACATAGGACAGGAGGTACGTAGGAGATGAGTGAAGATATTAAAAAGTAATGGGTCTGACTGTAGAATCATCTGCATATTGAATAAGGGATGGCAGAGGACAGCAGGTATGTAGACGATTAGTGAAGATATTAAACAGTAATGGGCCTGACTGTGGAATCATCTGTATATTGAATAAGGGATGACAGAGGACAGGAGGTATGTAGGAGATTAGTGAAGATATTAAAAAGTAATGGGCCTGACTGTGGAATCATCTGCATATTGAATAAGGGATGACAGAGGACAGGAGGTATGTAGGAGATGAGTGAAGATATTAAAAAGTAATGGGAGGGATGACAGAGGACAGGAGGTATGCAGACAATTAGTGAAGATATTAAAAAGTAATGGGCCTGACTGTAGAATCATCTGTATATTGAATAAGGGATGACATAGGACAGGAGGTATGTAGGAGATTAGTGAAGATATTAAACAGTAATGGGCCTGACTGTGGAATCATCTGTATATTGAATAAGGGATGACAGAGGACAGGAGGTATGTAGGAGATTAGTGAAGATATTAAAAAGTAATGGGCCTGACTGTGGAATCATCTGCATATTGAATAAGGGATGACAGAGGACAGGAGGTATGTAGGAGATTAGTGAAGATATTAAAATGTAATGGGTCTGACTGTAGAATCATCTGGATATTGAATGAGGGATGGCAGAGGACAGGAGGTAGGGAGGAGATTAGAGAAGATATTAAAAAGTAATGGGTCTGACTGTGGAACCATCTGCATATTAAATAAGGGATGACAGAGGACAGGAGGTATATAGAAGATTAGTGAAGATATTAAAAAGTAATGGGTCTGACTGTAGAATCATCTGCACACTGAATAAGGGATGACAGAGGACAGGAGGTAGGGAGGAGATTAGTGAAGATATTAAAAAGTAATGGGTCTGACTGTCGAATCATCATCATATTGAATAAGGGATCACCCCATAAGCCTGACTAGCTTGGTCTGCAAAGCTATGGAAAGGATCATCATGGACCTCATAAATAAAGATATTGGGGACCTACAGACACTGGATCCTACCCAGTTTGGCTTTGTTAAGGGCAGATCCTGCCTCTTAAACCTGGTTGATTTCTTTGAAACAGTCACCAAGGCCATTGACGAGGGGAAGGTGGTCCACACAGCCTACCTGGACCTCGCAAAAGCCTTCGATACAATACTGCACTCGGGCATTATAGATAAGCTCACCAGCTTAAATATAAACCCCTATGTCACTAGATGGGTTGCAAATTGGCTCAAGGACAGAACCCACATGGTTAGAATTGCTGGAGCCATGTCAGACTCCAAACCACTTACAAGTGGTGTCCCACAAGGCTCAGTCCTGGGACCTCTCTTGTTCGGTATATATTTCTCGGAGGTACAGGCCAACACGGAAGGACTGTGGCTTACCAAGTTCGCAGATGACTGCAAACTGGGTGCCATAATCGACTCTCCAGCCGACACAAGCATCCTCCAAAAGGGCCTCATAGAAACAGACAACTGGTGCCAGAGCCATGGCCTCAAGCTAAACGCCAAAAAGTGTATAGTCATCCCCTTTGGCAAAACAAAGTGCCCACAAATTACCACATAGGTGGTAATCCATTAAGTACAGAAGAAGTAATTAGGGACCTGGGGACCCAAGTTGATAGCAATCTCTCATTTGACAACCACGTGGCCAAAGTGGTTAGAAAAACATTTTATATAGCCCACCTAATCATGAAGGGATTCACATCTAGATCAGGGGAGGTCATCATGCCTCTTTACTCATCCCTCATCAGGCCCATAATTGAGTACAATGCCCCTTTTGGGATGTACCTTACCAGACACCTGCAGCAATTGGAAAGACCACAAAAGTACCTCACCAAGAGGATCAAAGGGCTCAAACAGATGCCATATGCTGTCAGGTTAAAGAAACTCCAGCTCTATTCAGTGGCATACCGCCTGCTCAGAGACGATCTGTGCCTGACGTACAAAGCCATGTTCAACCCGGAATTAATGGACATGCTGCACCTCAGAAAATCCAAATCCCATCGAGCTACGTGCTCGAGAGACTTGAACCTCAGCACTGAAATAAATAGGACATGCTGGAGGGACAGATTCATAACACAGAGGCTCCCTTCGCTCTGGAATAAAATCTCAGTCCAGGTTAGGCAGAGTCCCTCACTGACTCTCTTCAAGAATCTTGATGAGTGGATGGGAGATCGTAGGTTTACCCGGGTATCACTTCTGTGTCACTGTTAGACAGAGGCACAGTATACTAACCTCGAAAAAGGGCATAGCAAAATTAATTAAAAATGGGTGGCGAAGGCCAAACACACACTGGCTAGGCTTATAAATGCCCTAGGGCAGATAGCCTAGTATGAACCTATGAACCTATGACAGAGGACAGGAGGTAAGTAGGAGATAAGTGAAGATATTAAAAAGTAATGGGCCTGACTGTGGAATCATCTGCATATCGAATAAGGGATGACAGAGGACAGGAGGTAAATAGAAGATTAGTGAAGATATTAAAAAGTAATGGGTCTGACTGTAGAATCATCTGCATATTGAATAAGGGATGACAAAGGACAGGAGGTATGTAGGAAATTAGTGAAGATATTAAAAAGTAATGGACCTGGCTGTAGAATCATCTGCATATTGCATAAGGGATGACAGAGGACAGTAGGTAGGTAGGAGATAAGTGAAGATATTAAAAATAATGGGCCTGGCTGTAGAATCATCTGCATATTGCATAAGGGATGACAGAGGACAGGAGGTATGATATTAAAAGTAATAGACCTGGCTGTAGAATCATCTGCATATTGAATAGGGGGACAGGAGGTATGTAGGAGATAAGTGAAGATATTAAAAATAATGGGCCTGGCTGTAGAATCATCTGCATATTGCATAAGGGATGACAGAGGACAGGAGGTATGTAGGAGATAAGTGAAGATATTAAAAAGTAATGGACCTGGCTGTAGAATCATCTGCATATTGAATAAGGGATGACAGAGGACAGGAGGTATGTAGGAGATAAGTGAAGATATTAAAAATAATGGGCCTGGCTGTAGAATCATCTGTATATTGCATAAGGGATGACAGAGGACAGGAGGTATGTAGGAGATGAGTGAAGATATTAAAAAGTAATGGGCCTGGCTGTAGAATCATCTGCATATTGAATAAGGGATGAGAGAGGACAGGAGGTATGTAGGAGATGAGTGAAGATATTAAAAATAATGGGCCAAGGATGGATCCTTGGGGGACACCCATTTTCACTGGTAGCGGGGAGCAGAGAGCCATTTCATACATTGTAGGCTGTCAGTGAGATATCTGGCAAACCAGGTAATAGTAGAGGTACAGAAGGTTAGACAGTTATGATTGTATGAGAGGGTGTAAGACTGTATTGAAGGCTTTGGAGAGGTCCAGGAATAGGCAAGAAACAAGTTTATTGTTATCCCTGGCCTGTGAGATAGTGTTAGTGAAGGATATTAGGGCAGTTGAAGCGCTGTGCCTAGCGCAAAAGCCATGCTGGGTGAGTGTGAGCAAGGATTCCTGCAGTAGGTATTGCATGATCTGCTTATGTATGCATTTTTCCAGTATTTTTGATAGTGGAGAGAGGATTGGCACAGGTCTGAAGTTTGAAATGTCAGTAGAGTTACCTCCCTTGTGTATAGGTAAGGTGTAGAATTCTTTCCAAATAGAAGGGACTTTTGATTCAGAGACAGAGCAATTTATTAGGATAGATACAGGAATAACAATAGACTCTGCAGCTACCTGGAGGAAATAGGGAGGCAGATGATCATCTGAGGAGGAGCAGGGTTTAAGATTAGTGAGTAAGTATTTGATACAGTTAGTAAGCACTGATTTAATAACTGTGGTGGTGGTGCTGCGGTAGCGTTGTCACCTCACAGTAAGACGTTGTCCTGTTCGATTCTCAGCTAGAGCGTCTTCTGTGTGGAGACATGCGCGAATGGGCGTACCTTCAATGAAGGTTGTGCATCAGGGCTGGCAACTTGGCACGTAAAAATCCACTGCCAATCATTAGCGGACCGGAGTTCCGCTGTGGTGACCCCTAACCAGGAAAAGCCAAAAGACACAACAAAAGTAAGCACTGATTTAAGAGAGAAAGAATTTGGAGAAGGAGAGGGTTTGAGAGAGTTATCCATGTTGGTAGTGGAGAAGAAGGTATTTATCATCTTTGATATGGATTCAATAAAACAGGTATTGAATATGGTAGCTGTTTCTTCTGGAGTATTGTTTGGGCAGGGGTTGGGAGAAGAAGGGTTTCCAGGATGCAAGATTTGTTTAATGGAGTTCCAGAATTATTTGGGGTCTGACCTTTGGGCAGTGGGGATGTTAAAATAAAAGTTCTTTTTGCCCTTGTTAATGTGTTTTTTGACAGATTTCTGAGTTCTTTATATTTTTATAAATGGTTTGGGAGCTTCATTTTACCCACATTTTGTCTCTGGTATTAATTAGGGTGCGGGTAGCGCTTTAGTTAACCATGGTGATGTATTGGATTTGATCTGGACAGTGCAGAGAAGAGCAAGTGAGTTTAGGATATTAAGAAAGGTTGAGTTAAATGAGTGGACAGCATTGTCGAGAGGGAGGAGAGTTAATTGTGACCAGTTTATTTTGGAGAGAAGAGCATTAAAGGTGACAGGGCAGAAGGAGGTAAGTTTATGGCAGGTTATGTATCTGTGGGGCTTGGTGAAATGAGGTGTGTATCTAAGAACTTTCACAGGGGAGTGGTCACTTAGGGAGTCAGGTAGGGTTGTAAGATCATGATATTTATTTGGGTCTGAGACTAAAATACAGTCTATGAGAAACCTGGAAGTATCAGATTTGTTAGAATGGGTGGGAGAAGAGATTAGTTGCACAAAACCAAGCAAATTGATGAAGGAGGTAGAATTAGGTTCCTGAAGGCTTAGCCAGTTGATATTTACATCCCCAAGAAGGATGGTTTCATTGTGAAAGTTTAGAGAAAGGTAGGCGAGAATGCTTTCTAGGAGGGTAAGGTTATCACCTGGAGGAATGTAAATAGCTACAACGGTGCTAGTTGTATAATCATGAAGTTTAAAGTTAGCCATCAGGAGTTCAGCAGGTGAGGATGAGTAGGTATAGGACTTGAAGGAGGAAGATGGTTAGAGTACACTATAGCCACACCACCTTTTTACTTTTGTCTGTCTTGTCCAAGTATGCTATATCTGGGAGGAAGAATATCTCTATCAGGGTTTTGTGGCTTCAGTCAGGTTTCTGTTAGGGTGATTATATCAGGGGTATGGTTTGACATCCAGGCATGGAATTCACTTATTTTGTTTGGGACACTTCTAAGATTCAATGAGTAAAATGATATTTGTTTGTTGGTGGGATTAGTGCTGGCAGGGTTTAGGCAGTTTACCATTTTTGGCTACAGAGGGGAGGGTAGGACCTGGGTTAGGATGTACATCACATGATAGTGGTAGAGATTTTGGGAAGTATGGTTTGTATAGCACCTGTTTTATTTTATGTTTGCGAGATGTGGTGAGGGATGGAGGTATTTTGATTTTTTGGGAGGACTGTATTTAGTGGAAAGAGAGATGAGCAGACATTTCCCCTGAAATTTTCAATTTATGAATGAAAGATTCAGCACTGTTCATTTCCCTATGGCCATAAAAGTAGCTGTTGTTAAGTCATGCTTTGTATACTGCATTTATTTGTCTGTTTACTTTTTGTTGTCATTCACTGCAGCAGCTCTCAAACTTTCATATTTTTTATATTGTGAAACACCACTTCTCATAATGGGGATTAAACAGACAAATATCAGAATGTATTTGCTAAAAACCTTTGCTAGGAGAAGCTATCAGGTTTAAAATGTGTTACTTTCTGTTTACAAAATTTAAGTTGGTACATTTCTGTGATATTTTCATGAGCATTTGTTAAAAACACCTTAACAATTTAGATTGACACATCTTAAAACTCCCAATGAGAAGCTATTCCTCATAATGAGGTACAACTGAAAGGTATGCTTATTCTGAATGTAAAATCATCAGTTCTTCTAGTGGTCAGTGCTTTGTTTCAATGCACTATACAATATCTAGCAATTACTATTTTTCGTCATAGTGTAGGATAGCTTACCAGGGAATCCTTTTGTACAATACCAATAAAATAGCTGTACATTATCTAATGTTTGCCAAAATATACTTATTAAAGGTTTCCGCTCTGCTGAATGCTAGAAGCTGAGACGTTATGGGTAATGTAGGAAGTTATTTCAGATTTATGACTCCAATGCAGTTCCCTGATCACAAACTGCAGCATATAAATGTCAGTAGTAAAGAAACTTCATAATTGTAAGTGCAGTTGTATTTTGGGGATCTTATTCCAAAGTGCATTTATTAAGCTCAAAAGCACTGATGTTTTCACAAAATCATACCATATTTTACAATACGTAGAGGGCATTACCACTGTGAATTTACAAAATGCTGTTGTTTGACTACGGTTTGTAGTATGGCGTTCAGTCTGTCACTGTCATTGTCACTATCGTTAAAAACATAAGTAGTGCTGTCATTCTGGCAAGTGAGTCCTTTAGTCTTGGCCTTTTTCTATGTCTGCATCTGAAAATGTAGCCATCAGTTGTGTAATAGGTCATTTTCGTTAACTTTGAAAGTAGCATTTATATTTGGTGCTCCATTTTTTATCTTAGTTGAACAAATTGCAACCTAACTAAACATGTAGCTTGAATAGGTTTAAACACCTGCAATAAGCATTAAAGCACCGACCCTACAACTAGTGTTATCATATTCAATATAAGTGTAACTGCTGTGTGGGAGAGAACGGTTAACCCTCTAAGCCGAAAGACAGCCGCTCATAAAACAAAACTGCTTGATGCTCAGTTTTAATATGGTGGCATCTACCTAAAAGCAAACAAATATTGTTATTTCTACGTACATTATTTCATAGTTGTGTACTAGGCTAATGGCCTTGGAGCCTTTTCAAACCTTGCCCATAGGATTACCCTGGGAACATGCCACCCGACCTTAGTTCTCAGTGCCTCTGTTGAGTCGAGCCACTGGAGTGATCCCCGCGGTGAACTTTCTATTTTCCATCCACTCATCAAGATTTCTATTGAAGAGGGCCAGTGAAGTGCTCTGTTTGACATGTACGGGAAGTCTGTTCCATAGCATGGGCAGTCTTCCCTCCAGCACATTCTGTTGATTGTGGTAATGAGGCTGAGTTCTCTGGAGTGTGGGGTGTGGATGGACTGGGAATTCTTCAGATGTAGCATTTCTAACAGGGCTGGGTCAGACTGGGCTTTGTAAGTCAGAGATTGCCTCTAAGTAGGCGATATGAGACAGACAGTAGTTGGATTTTTTTGGGTCTGTGCATATACAAATAGTGTTTAAGGCCTAGGGTCATCTTTGTGAGGTACTTTTGCAGCCTCTCCAGTTGTTGCAGGTGTCTAGTGAGGTGCATGCCAAATGGGTCATTGTACTCGGATTGGCCTACTGAAGGAGACAATGACCTCTTTCTTCCTGGATGCAAAACCCTTATTAATGAGATGTGGCACATAGAAGGACTTTCTGGCCACAGTGGCAATGCAGTGGTCAAAAGAGGTTTCTGTCAATCTGTATTCCCATATTTCTTATAACACCTTCTGCATTCAATGGACAACCATCGATGTGGTAGTTCATGTGAAGTGTTTTTTTCTCAAAGGGGATGACGACGCATTTTTTGCCATTGAGCTTAAGGACATGGTTCTGACACCAGTCGTTGATCTTGATGAGGCCTTTCTGTAGGGTGTCAACATCATTTGGGGAGTTAATAATAGCTCCCAACTTGCAATCGTCTGTGAACTTTGTCAGCCAGAATGGCTTCGTGTTGGCCTGGACTTCAGAGAAGTACGTACAAAACAGGAGAGGACCCAGGACCGAACCCTGTGGAACTCCACTCATGACTGGTTGGTAGTCTCACCTGGAGTCAGCAACGTTTACACTGTGGGTTCTATCTGCAGGGTTGATGCCTAGCTTACTGAGTTTTTCTATGATTCCTGAGTGGGGAATGGTATCAAAGGCCTTGGCCAGATCAAGGTAGCCTGAATGAACCACCTTTCCTTCACCCACAGCTCTGGAGACTGACTCAAAGAATTCGACCAGGCATGATCTACCCTTCACAAAACCAAACTGTGTGGGATCCAGAGTTTGGAGATTCCCTATATACTTGTTTATTAGGTCCATGATGATGTGTTCCACAGCTTTCCATATCGGACTCGTCAGGCTAATGGGGCGATAGTTTCCAGGGTCTGTAGTCGCTCATCGTTTGTGGAGAGGGATGACTGTAGCAGTGCACCATTTTGGTAGGGACAAAGCCTGAGATGAGGCTGTGATTGAACAGGGCACACCGGTGAGGTGCCAGTTCACTCTGTAGTTCACGTATGACACAGCCAGGGATACTGTCAGGTCCCAGAGAAGTTATATTGTTGGCATTGGACAGTGCTGTTTTAATCTGTGCAGCAGTAATACAGGGTGCCTGGCAATCTCCTGTTAATGTAATAGGTCCTTTGGGGGTGGGGGGGTTGGCACTGAATCTATCCATCAGCATATTGGCAATATCTGTTGGCTAGGTATAAGAGCTACCGTTATGCAGTAGTTCACAGTATTGCCGTGGAGATTCTTTGCATTACTACAGAAGGCCTTGTGTTTGTTTTTAACACCTGATACCTGCTGCTACTCTTTTTTTCATACCTACCTTTATAGGATTTGATGAGGGTTCTCAACTTGTTGAGGCTGCTAAGGGAATTTTTCCTTTCTTGGGACTTCACCTTATTCCACATCAGTTTCCTCCTCCTGTTGTAGAGTTCATTTATGGCAGGGGACCACCAAATTGGCTTTCTCTGTTTGGAGGACAGCGTCTTTGTTCTATTGCTTATGGCGATACCCATGCATTTCTGTATGTGTTCGTACAGTCCCTTGGTGTATGATTCAGTGGTCATGGATCTATTCTCCATTTGCATGGGTGCCGTGAATTTAGCCACCTCTGTTTTTAGAAGTCTAAAGTTACCATTGGAGAAGTTTTTCATGGTGGTTATCTTTGGGGGGAGGGGCTGGGAGGGATGTGGATTTCAAAGGTAATTAGTTTGTGCTCAGATCTAACCAGGTAGGAGTTGACTATTGGTGTAGAGCAATGGTCGCCTATGTTGAAAATGACCAGGTCAAGGATGTTGCTACCTCTAGTGGGGGTAAGAACGAGCTTGTTCAGAGCATTGCAATTAATGAATTCCCGGAAATGTAGGGCAAGTGTATTACATGAGGAGTAGTTGCAATCGCCCAGTGTGAGAGTGTTAGGTTGGACCCTAATATTCTCCATGGGTGCTTAGGAACGTGGAGTGTGAGTGACATGGCTGGGGATCTATAGCAGGCTAAGACCTTAATCGCTCTTACCCAATGTTAGCGGCACCTCTAGTATCTCTGATATGTTATGTTGGGCTACCAGTCTGGAGGTGTGCGCATCCATTATGAATATGGAGACACCACCGCCTTCAGTTTTGGTCCAAGTTCTGGTGCCGAAAGGTTTGGAATGAGTTACTTACTGCCTGGTAGTGCAGGGGTGCTTTCTGCTGCTTTGAACCAGGTCTCTGTTACAGTACAAATGCCGATGTTCTCCATTTTAAGGAGTGTTTCGAGTGAGTGCACTTTGAGATTTAGCCTTCTAGCATTGAGTAGCATGACCCTCAGATTGCATTTGTTTGTAGCTGGTATGGTGGTAATTTGGTCTTTGGAACACCTCCTAAAAATGGCACTCCAGGGGTGGCAAGAGCCTTGGCCAGTATCCAGAAGCCCAGGGGTGACAGATGCAGGCCACCTCTGTCAATCATGCCATCCCAGGCAGACAGACAATGGATCCCCTTAGAATGACACCAGAAACATAGCCACCTGTTGAAATCAAACATTTTCTGCTTGTACTGTGGTAACATTCTGTGTGATGGTAGGATGCTCCTCAGGGCTAGGGTCCAAACCGCCTGGCCTATATAATCCGAGAGCTCTTTTCATTCATGTAGTCCATGGAGCTTCATCTCGAGTCATTCACACCCACATGTACAATGACTGAGTCATATTTGTACCTGTTGTTGAGAGACCTGAGTGCATGTGTTATGTGGCAGATCCTGGCACCTGACAGGCAACTGCCTGTTACTTTCTCCTTATTCAGCCTAGTGAGTGGGACATCAGTGTGGCTCAGTATCAAGTCACCTATGACTAGTGTGCTGGGCATGCTGTTTTGCCTTAGGGGCTTTAGTTGCATGGCACACTGTTTAGGACAGTAATGTGTCACATGATTAGTGTTGTCTTGTGGTGGCTGCGTGCATTTCTGCCTTGGAGGTCACTGCTATTTGAGTGGATTTTGATTGAGTGCCTCCACGAAGGTGGGTGTGTGGTTTGTGTTATGTGAAGGCAATGCCGGTGTTTGTTCTGGAGGGCTGTGTGTTCCATGTGGTGCGGTGCAAGTGCTGACCTTGTCCTCTTGACCAGTTATTCCTGTCTTGGCTGGAGAGTGCATGGATTCCAATTTGGACACATAAGTGCGTCTCTCGCAAGTCTGAGTGTTCAGTGGTAAGAGGAGAGGGTTGTCTGTGTACATGAGGCAGTTGGTACATGGGCTACGGATGCCCAAGTTCACCAGGTAAATAGGAGAAAGTACTGGGAACTGACCATGACATACATGTTTAGGAAGGAAAGGTCTGGTACTGCTCTGCAAGAGACCTTTTTCTTTGAAACCCAAAACATCCTGAAACCAAGCCTTATGCCACTTTGACTCAGAGGCACTGATTCGAGAACTCCTTATGCGAGTAAACACTCAACCTGAAGAAAATATTTCCTTTTGTTGGTATGGTAGAAAGGAAAGAGGTTTTACCTCCAGTGCCACCTGAGACCCCCCAGAACCACTTTTTACATGCCAGTCACTGAGACAATCTTTTGCCCAAGGGGGGCGCTGAGAAAGAATGATGGCAAAGTCCATTTATTGTGCAGGGCTGTTTCTTTCTTCTGAAAGGACCCATGTTTATTATTTCTGTCTGGTCATCTCTTTTTGGCCCCTTGTTTGCATGAGTATGAGTATCGTATGTATAAATCCATTTATCCAAATAAGCAACAAGTGGTCCTTGCCAGTCCATTCGCAGCTACTGATCATAACTGGGTCTGAAAGAATATAAAGTGTGTCAGATGTGCATCTATGTATGTATTCCTGAAGAGCTTTGTGCAAATGTCTGTTTTTATGGGGCATGCAAAACAGCTGCAACATGTAATCCGATATGGTGCACAGTTTATAGATTGCATGACACTGGAATAAATAATTATTGCTGTGTACAATAATGAGCCGACTTTGTTATACATTAAAATTTGAAAGTTGTAAAGTAGTACTTAAGTTGTCTTTTGAAGTTTTGCGCACGTTTATTAATGCAGTTACACCAAATGCAGACATGCTTGATGAATGAGGGGGAAATGTTAGGTGAAAAAAGGTTGCCTCTAAATTGTAGCTGCAGTACTTATTCATTAATTACAGCATATAGACATTCAGAGGAGGCTTGCATGATCGAATGTTTTTAATTCGTTCAAGATATACATTTTTTGTGACATATTTAAGTCATATCCGTTACAAAACTGTGAAGTTAATTAATTGTGTAGCTTTCTGAAATCAGAATCTTTGAACTCTGATTTCTTGTTACTACTACATATACTTATAGTTAGTGAAGATTAATTTAGATGTATATGGGGAAGAAATTAGTTTGAATTTTTGTAAATTATGACTGCACTACAGAATTCTCTTTGCAGTGTTGCAACTGAAGAAAAGAATTTGAAAAATAACTTTTCACTTTCCACAATCACAGTTGTAACACCGGAAGCTACACATTTTCAGATATGCAACGTAAGCAGCAGATGTTCTAAACATTTATGCTGTCTTGAATGTGTATGTGGACGTGTGGTATACAATGGCCTGAAAAATGATCGGTAGTTGTGAGATATGCAATATTTCCATTAAACTTACGGTAACACAGATATAGTCTTGACTGTGCTAGGAACAAAGGAGTGTGTACTACTGGGTGAGGAAGGGTATGTATGTATTGCAGTGTCATGGTATCCTGTCGGGAATCGCATTCGTTTCATATTACTCTCACACAGTTGAACTTTGTAACCGTTTTTAGTTTATGCAATGTCCTATAGTGTTTCCATTCTTCACCACCATTTCAGTGCAGTTTTCCTAAGTGGGTTACAGCTGTGAAACACAATGAAGTTCATCCTGCTCCCAGTTTTATTTCCTCAATAGTTTTTTGCCTGTTTGCTGACTATGCCTAAGTAATGTAACCAGATGGTGTTCTTTGCTTACCTGTTGTAATATGCACTTGTATTTAGTGGATTTACTCTTTAACAGAAATCCTTGCATCTCTTTTGAGACATCCATGCCCTCCAAATTGTTTAGTACACTGAGCCTTCCTGCTGTGGTTTATCTTCTTTTCCCTAACATAGCACCAAAGGTTAGCAGCACAGTGGTGTAGTGAACAGTGCTGCTGTCGTACAGACTTTTCCTGCAGGCCACGTGTTGTATGGGCTGTTTCCTGTGTATAACCTGCATGTCTTTCCTGTGTCAGTGTTGTTTTCTTTGCCTTTCCTGTGTCAGTGTTGTTTTCTTTCCTGTGTCAGTGTTGTTTTCTTTGCCTTTCCTGTGTCAGTGTTGTTTTCTTTGCCTTTCCTGTGTCAGTGTTGTTTTCTTTGCCTTTCCTGTGTCAGTGTTGTTTTCTTTGCCTTTCCTGTGTCAGTGTTGTTTTCTTTGCTTTGATTTCCTTGATTTTGCTAGCTGAGAGACTGTTTCTGTGTCCAGTTCAAAGAAATGTTATCTACGTAGTAATCTTTTGCTTGAGTTGATTGCATGTAATCTTTCTGAATTTTATGATGTACCCCTAAATTTATAGATTAGTTTCTAAACTGATATCCTCTGGTAATCTGAATAGGATTTTCATATGCTATGGTTCCTATAACATAATTTTTCCGTCTATGGCCATTTATCCTGTCATGTGTCTCACTGTACTTGGTTCCATTTACCTACCAGGGTGCTTGTCTACTGAGATATGGAAATACTGCATATCATACTAATTATTAGGTCATGTGATCAGTTTTAGAGTAAAGTATGGGTATAATTTGAGTCATTTTATATCACTCAATTTTTAAACTTTGTTTTTGACTGATAGCAGCCTGCAGTTATAGTGAAGTTGGAGGAGTTATGATGTTAGATATACAAATTTCCCAGTCCAGATTTTTGGTTGGATATATCTGTTTTCCAACAGCCTTTGTCTATATTTGCACAGACACAGCATTGTAGGAATCTACCATTATAGTCACCATGGTCAAGGTTAAGGACTGACACAACACTGGCTGATGGCTGCCTGGATGATGGCCTTCTACGATCAAATACTACCCCATTGTGGAATAAACAGTCTGTTTTTTTGGTTATCCGACTGGTGAGTGACGTTTGAACTGTCAAGCTGTGACTGCCTGAGCTTCAGGTTACTCATTAGAATTCCTACATATTAAATTACTGGGAGTGAGTTGATCCAGAAGTGATCTCTTTTTGGTGGGATTTTCCCCTACAATTTGCTGCAATTATGGAGATGGTATATATAAATTGGTGGGGTGGGCTTGCCACCCACATAGGAGGATGTGGATGGCTTGCTCCCTGTAAAATGTCTCAAAAAGTGTTTTGGGTAAGTTGTTTGTGCAATATTCAGTTTGGCAATTCTGATTGTTGGTACATATGCTTTTGTCCACTAGTGGTTGAACCAGGTTTATTACAGGAGGCATGATGGCTAGCTGGCACTGGTGGGTAAAAAAATAAGCAAGAAAAATGTCAGAATTACTTATTCAGACTACTATCTCCATATTGCTTTCAAGCTGCACACCACAACATATGTCTGTTAGGTTCCAGTACCACATCATGCTACCAACATTTCTCTTTTTTACACATTGTGAAGATTGGACAAAGACAGACGAAAGCTGCCAGCCTAGTCAAATAGAATTTGATACATAATTCTATCAATTATATAAACAAATGTAAAATACAGGCATGTTTTCTTGAGTGTAAAAGAATACTGTGAAATGTGGAACTGCAAAATATGTGACAACATTGCACTCTACTGGCCCAGTGAAGCATGTTGTGACCCTTTCATGTTAGAATTCGGCTCCAGTGAGTCTGGATGAATATTTCATGCCCATTGTTTTAAGGCTAAAGTTTATGACCAGAATTTACATGTGGATGGCGCTTTACTGCTCTGGTTACTGCTAGAGTATATATGTGAAATGCCTTGTATTGTTGTAAGTTTCTGAGCAGGTGTTAGACTGCTAAATAATGCAGTTTGTGGCCTGAGAAAACCCAAGTATCAAAATGATGTAATTTCGGAGGGCCTCAGCAGAGCTTTTGGTCAGTGTTTAAAATCTATTGTTCAGGGAGAGATTGTGAGCATTTTGATCTTGATATCAAACTTATCAGCAATCTGCCTTGTGCTCACATGTAAGTTTTAGCACTCTGATTTCTTGTAGGAATAGTTAAACCTAGTAAAGATTAATTAGGTATTTTGCTTTGAAATCAAACCTGTCCTACTGTATTATTTTAAGTTTCTGTGTCATCTCTAAACTCTTAGATATCTCTGTGGTGTGGCAGTTTTGTCTTGGGTTTTAATTATTTATTATAAAATATTTCTCCTGTTCTGCACTTTACCCTTCCCTGAATTCATTTCTAGCCTCACTCACAATTGCCTTTCCTAGTGCACCTGCCCTATTTTACTGTCTTCAGACTCTTACATATTAATTTTTTTTATGTTTGCCCTGCTTTTAGCTGCTAGTAATACCTCTCTCTCCTCCTGCAAAGCCCCCCTCTATTGTAGCTTATTTTAACCATACAGCACTGGGTTTCCTTCAAGTAAATCTACTTGTGTAGCTTGAGGCCAGTGTCCTTTTGTAAGCTTACTTCTGTTCATATTTTATTTCTGGTGACTATACCTTTAGAAACTTTATATCCTTGTCTCTCAAGCTAGTTTTTCACTATCTTTTCTGATTGTTTCTATGACTTCATCTTGACCAGGGTGCTAGCCCTGCTCCGTTCGCCCTCGTGCTCACTTCGCTCCCCTACCCTACACCCATTCCCACCCACCCCCATTACAATTACCTTTATACCTAACTATCCCTCCCTTCCTGTCCCACTGGCCACTACAATTCCACTTCCTGCCTATTGCCACAACCACCTTACTATTCTGTCAATCTTGTCAACACCACTTCATCTATACCACTGTCTCTCTACCTACTTTATCTGACCATATATTATTCCAACATGTATTATTTTCTAATATCTTCTACACTACTCCTTATTCTCTCTATCTCCACCTCTTACCACTCCAATCTCTCTGACCCACTCCTATGTTCACCAACTTCTCACTCATACAACATATATCCAACTACTTCATCTTTTACTATCTCCCCTAATCTCTTTACTACCTATACCTCAAGTCTATATAAACTATCCATAATACAGGTTTTTAAACCTTCCCACAAAGCTATGTCAAAACTATACAAACTCCATCTAGCATCTACTACACACTCTCTCCTCACTAAAAACCTACTTTGTTCTGGAGATATCGATCCCAACCCTGGCCCCTCTTCTCTCCCCAAAACTACCTCTACACTGTCCCCATCTTACTCCTTTAACAGTCACCAACCTCAGTCACAACAATCATCTCCATCCAAATACTTAATTATTTACTCATTGAATATTCAGAGTCTAACAAATAAAGTCACTGAGCTGCACTCATGGATAGCTCTCAATACCCCTCACATCCTCTCCCTATCTGAAACCTGGCTCAAGTCACACATCTCAAACAGTGAAATACTCCCACCAGGTTATAATATCTTCCGATCTGATAGACCTGTAAAAAAAGGTGGTGGCATGGCCATCCTCTACTCAAACATTCTTAACCTCCCACCATACCCTTCCCCAATTCCTGACTTCCTCCCAGCTGAAATCATCATCCTTAACTGCCATCTGAATCCCCACAAAAAACTTGCAATTGCCTCTGTCTACCTTCCTCCTGGTAACAATCTGCCTATTCTTGAAAACATCCTATCCTGGTTCTCCCACAACATTCCATATGAGACACTTATCCTTGATGATGTCAACATTGATTGGTCCAAACTCACAAATGACTCCCCCCAACTCAGTATCCACCTACACAGCTTCCACCAACTTATAACATCTCCCACTCACTTCTATAAAAATTCCTCTTCCAGCTCCATCATAGACTGGATCCTTACCAATTCCCCCCACCAATGCCACAATCCCACCACCTTACCTGACTCCCTCAGTGATCATCTCCCTACCACCATCTTAAGACACTACTCCCATATTCCTAAACCCCACCTTATCAAAGACTGTTGAAAACTATCGATTTTCAATTCATCCCAATTTACTCCACTCTCCACAACATAGATTGCTCCATTCTAAAACACGTCCCCCTAAATGATGCTGTAAGCACTTTCAATAGCATCTTCATGAATACTCTAAACTCCTTAGCTCCCTCTAGGAAGATCAGAGTAAAATCAAACCATGCTCCCTGGCTCTCCAAAGAGACTAGGGTCCATTATGAAATAAAGAGATCATGCTTGGAAAACCTGGACTAAAACTAAACAACCACCTTTTCTTCAAAAATACAGGCAACTGAGGAACCTTGCAAAAAAACATACAACTAATTACAAAAGGTTATACTATAACTCTGCTCAGCTTAACAACAAATCCAATCCTGAAAAATTTTGGTCAACTCTCAACAACATCCTCTATCCGGGAAAGCCCTCTAATCCCTCCCCATACCCTAACTCTTCCTCTCAGGAAACAGCTACCCTCCTGAATAAACACTTTATCTCTTCCATCCAAAATCTGGTAACCTCTAAGCCAAACTCTACTTCAACACCCACCTCTCCAAGTCCCACTAACACAACTTTGTTTTCTTTTGAGCCAGTTCCCATTATTTACATCAAATCTCTACTACTCAAGCTAAAACCTTGCTCTCCTTCCACTGACAATCCATCTCCAACATTCCTCAATCTTGCTGCTGACTCAGTTGCCTATCCTGTATCTATACTAATTAATCGATCTATTCTGAAATCAACTGTCCCCACCCTTTGGAAATCTTTCTTCACTATCCCTCTTCATAAAGGTGGAAACTCCACTGACCCCTCAAACTACTGACCCATTGCCATTCTGTCCCCCCTCCCCAAGATATTAGAAAAATTTATTCATTCACAGCTTCACAATCACCTCCTCACACACCACTTACTTACCCCTACCCAACATGGATTTCATCCTATCACAGCACCACCACTGCACTCCTCTCCTTCACTCATATCAATGCAGAGGCCCTAGACAACAATAAACTCATTTCCTGTCTCTTCCTAGATCTCTCCAAAGCCTTCAATACTGTCTCTCATCCTCTACTACTACCCAAACTCGCAAATCTCCACCTATACCCCTCTGCACTTGCCTGGTTTAACAGTTACCTATCTGGCAGGGAACAATCTGTCAAATGGCTCTCATCCTCCTCACCTTTCCTTCCCATCTCCACTGGTGTTCCCCAAGGCTCCATCTTGGGACCCCTTTTGTTCAACATCTTCACCAATGAGCTTTACACCTCATGCAAAGAATTCTCCCTTATTCAGTATGCCGACGACTCCACACTTATATCCATCTCAAATAAGATTCCTGAACTACACTCCTTGACCCAACAGGCCATACTATCCACTGAACAATGGCTCTCTCACAACCTATTAATCCTAAATCCCAAAAAGACCAAACTCCTACTTTTCCTTCTCCATTCTCTTTCTCATCACAAAACCTCCTTTTTTTATTACATCTTCTAACAATACAAATATCCAACCTGACACCCACACAAAACTCCTAGGGGTCATTATCGATGACAAACTCAAGTTCAACCTACACATACTCCAATGTATAAAAAAAAACAAACCAGAAACTAGGTCTGCTATATAGGAACAAAAAATTCCTAACCCCTGAATCTAGACCTACCCTGGGCCAGGCACTCCTCCTCCCCTTCCTCTTATATGCCGCCCCAGTTCTTACCAATATCAAGGCCTCCACTCTAAACAAACTGCAACAGACTTACCATAAAATAGCTCGATTCATTACTAACTCCCCATACAACTCACACCACTGCATTTCTTTAAACTCTCTTCAATGGCTTGAACTTCCCCAGTTTCTGCTATCTTATCAATTTCATATGCTACACTCTATTCCTTATAAACCCTCCTTCTGTCCATCTCTATCTTCCTTAGTCTCCATCTATATCCCATCCCGGACCGTCTGTACTTCTAACCAACAATTACTTGATATCTACTACCCAAAAAGGTCAGTAGGCAAACTACTCTACAAACACTCCCTTGCCCATGCTTGGAACAAACTTCCTCTTGACTTACTTTCAATCTCCCACACCTCACACTTTAAAATTGAACTAAAAGCTTATTTTCTCAATTCCAGAACATGCCCTTGCCATGACCCTACCTAGTCGTCCTTTCCTTTATGTACCCTCAAAAGGACCATACTTAGTACCTCATTACACCTCTCTCTCCAATGTGTCTACTATGCATTTGCACAATTTTATACGAACAAAAAATGTAATTGTTGACCTACTGAACTATACCAATGTAAAATTACTTAGCTTCTTTTTAATGCAACTTTAACTTTATGCATATATCCCAACATATGTGAATCATTTTGTTGCTATAACTGCTATTATATCAATATTGTTTAAAATTGTACTTGTTTTAAAATATATTACTGGAGCTTTTCTCCTCGGGTCTCCACTGAAAATGGGCCACAAGCCCAGTTGGACAAACCCGGTTAACAAATGTCAATAAATAAATAAATAAATATTCTTAAAACCTTCTACCTGTGGTTGGTTTATGTAGAGATAAAGTATGCTTTAGAGTACATTATATATTTATAAAGTTTATTGTAATAAACCATTCCAATAAGCCTTGAGACTGATTAGTCATACTACCATTGGATTATAATATTGTACTTTTAGTAGCTGATAATTAACTGGGTGGTGGCAGGAATTACTACCGTATGGTCTGAGTAATAAGAGGCACAGCTGGAGAACCTTGCCAGCCTTTTCCCAGGAAAGTCTCTGTGGTTGTATAACCTCTTCTCAAAGTTTGTGTGTGTGTGTATGTATCAGCTACCTGGGTAGAGACACGAAGCACTGGTTGGACAGAGAGGGTACTGGAGGTTTTAGCTTGCCCAGTTAGGCTGAGACCTGGACCCTATACCTGTGCCAGTGGGGAGCCTTATTGGGGACCTGGTGAGCAAAGGAGCAACCAGCCCCAGATTGACTGTGATCTCTGTGTGCACTTAAGGGAACTTGTACTTTACTGTGTGTATTAGTTATCCTTTCCTCCTCTAGGAGACGACCTCCCTGGTGTTAGTGGTGAGGATTGAGGCTCCTTGATTACTGGGCCAGGGCATGGTCATCACATGTGGTTTGCAGTGATGGGATCTACTTCACACACTAACTGGCTTGTAGTGGTGTGGGTAGAGCGAATTCGTGTAGCTTATGTACAGTGATTTCTAAAAGTGTTTTGTTGTCTAAAACAGCCACACAGTGTATACTCAGAGTTCAGATCACAATTGTTTTATTTCTTTTGTTAGCTTAGTGTTAGTCAGGGTGAGCATGCAGCATGTCAACAGAGGAGTATGGAAAGCTGACAAGGAGCCATCTGGCAGAGATGTGCCAGGCTAGGGGGCTGGTGCATGGAAACCAGACTAAGGCAGATCTAATTGCAGCCTTGGTTACAGCTGCATCAGAAAATAGCAGCCTGGAGGTTAATCAGACTGACAGTGGAGATACAATATCCTCAGAGAATGCACAGCTCAACCTTTCTGCAGTGGACTTAAAAATCCAGCTGGAGCTGAAGAGACTTGAGTTGGAGGCCAGGCATATGGAACTAGAAGCAGCTGAGAGAATGAGGAGCCTAGAAGCTGAAGAACAGGAATGGCTGAGAAAGCATGAGAGAGAAATGCTGACTCTTCGCCAGAGTCAGGGAGGTAATGGGGAAGGGAGTAACCAGACCCCAGAAGCACGAAGGGTCAGTAAATTTCTTCCACAGTTTAAAGAGGGAGATAATTTTGATAGCTTCATTCATATGTTTGAGCGGGTATGTAAACAATATGAAGTTGACCAAAGGCTCTGGGTACAGTTCCTGACCCCCTTACTCCATGGTAAAGCTGTAACTTCTTTAGCAAAAATGCATGACACTGACTGTTTTGATTATACTGCTGTAAAAAGACATTTATCAGAATGTTTTAAGCTAACACCTGAAATGTATAGGAAAAAGTTTCGTGAGCATAGATGCAAGGCAGATGAAAATGTATGTGAATATGTTGTTGAACTTTTAGTTATGTACTTACCATAACTTCGGATGTATGGGATCCATCTCGCCTACATTCATAACTGATGGGTTCGGAGCCGATCCCTCGGCTCCGACTCGGCCACTATATAGTAGAACAAAGTCTCTAATTGGCTGGGCTACCCCTTATCCCAGAATGCACCATGCCTGCTTCCCCAGATCTTGTTTGTTCGCTTTTATACACCTACATCCAGGCACAGAAAACATACTGTAACAAACTAAAGTCCTTCAAGAGAAAAACTCAGTAAGTAGCAACATTTCCTCTAAATCCAATGGGAAGGGGGAAGGAGGGCGGGTACGTATGAATGTAGGCGAGATGGATCCCATACATCCGAAGTTATGGTAAGTACATAACTAAAAGATGTAATGGGATCCTATCTCGCCTACATTCATAACTGATGGGACAGCATCCCTAGCACCTAACTCCCGGGTGGCTCATTGGAAAACACTCCTGAGAACTGTGGAACCAAAGGAAGCTCTACCTCGAGAAGCCACATCTATCTTGTAATGAGAAATAAAAGTGTGCGGAGAAGTCCAGGTAGCGGCCGCACAGATATCATCTATCGATAATTTGGAGTGGAATGCTACAGAAGTAGCCATAGCTCTGGTAGAATGAGCCTTAACTGGGAATGGTAGCTCTTTGCCGGACTGTGAATAGACGAAGGAGATGCAATCTTTAATCCATTTGGCTATGGTGGTTTTAGCCACCGGTTGACCCAACCTATTTTCCGCAAAGGACACAAACAGCTGATCTGACTTTCATGTCTGATTGGTCCTACTTAAATAAAAACGCAGTTGTCTGTGAACATCCAACTGATGGAAAATATATTCTGCGCTATTGGAGAATTTGGGAAAAAACACAGGGAGCTCCAAAGATTGTTAAATGCATAAGGGGGGTGCTACCTTGGGCAAGAAACAGGGATTTAACTTGAGAGACACTCTGTCTTTGTGAAAAATCAAATAAGGGGGATTAGAACAGAGAGCCTGAAGCTCTGAGACCCGCTTGGCAGACGTTATTGCCAACAAAAAGGCGGTTTTCCAAGATAGAAATTTTATATCACAAGTAGCTTCTGGTTCAAAGGGACGGGCAGTTAAAGAAGCTAGAACCATATTCAGATCCCAAGGGGGCACAGGATGGGCTATTGGGGGCTGAAGGAGCCACGCTCCTTTAAGGAAAGATTTGCAAAGCCTGTTTGCCATTAAGGAAGGCTCAACGGAGACATGAAAATTAGAGATAGCCACCAGTTGGACTTTAATTGTGGAAACTGAAGAGCCCAAAGAAAACAAAGAAGCCAGGAATTCTAAAACCTGAGGTACTGGGGCGGTAAGGGTATCTATACCTCGTTGCTGGGCCCAAATAGCAAATCTCTTCCACTTACTAGAATACAGTTTAATAGTGGAAGGTTTGTGAGAAGAGGACAAAATGTGGATGACGTCTGGAGAAAGAGAGTTATCTCTGACTAGGGTTGGAAGTGGAGTAACCAGGCGGCCAACCTCAAGGACCTGAGGGATGGGTGAGACTGTCCCAACTGATGAGTTAACAGGTTGGGCACCAGGTCCAGAAACCATGGGCCCTCCACTGCATACCTCAGAAGGAAGGGGAACCAAACCTGACGAGGCCAGTGTGGAGCGATCTAAATCATGTCGCTTCCTAGATAAATCGCCTTCTGTATCACCTTCGGGAGAAGGGGAACCGGAGGGAAGGCGTAAAGTAGACCGGGGGTCCAACTATGAGCTAGAGCGTCCCTGGGAATCTGCCCCTGAGAGGGAGTCAGAGTGAAGAACTCCCTGCATTTTGCATTGTGAGGGCTGGCGAACAAGTCGCAACAAGGGAGGCCCCACTTGGCGAAAATGTTTGCAGCCACCCTGTCGTTGAGGGACCACTCGTGGGGTAACAGGAGAGTCCTGCTCAGCCTGTCTGCAATCACATTGGATTTCCCCGGAATGTGCATTGCCACTAGGAAATGCTGGGTAGAAACTGCCCAATGCCACACTCTCATGGCCTCTCGGCAAAGAGGGTAGAACCTGGTTCCGCCTTGCTTGTTTATGTACCAGACTACTGACATGTTGTCGGATAGGATCGCAATAGTACCCCGGGGAAGAAAGTACAGTTTTGTACCTACCATAAATGTAGATGTTCGAAGATCCACATTGCTGCAGTCCTTACTTATGGGTAGTCCGCTGTCCTCGGTCGGCCCGAATACCAAAGTATTAGGCTGACGTCGGTCATGGGCGCCTAGATCTGACATCAGAGCGTCAGGGTATAAAGGCGCATGACCGACGTCATATCCTCAGTCTTTTCTTGCCCCAGATGTCAGAAGGCCAAACCAGAAAGGCCACAGCCAAAAACAGAATACCTCCCAAAAACATGCCCAACAACAACCATCACCTAAAGCATAGCACCAAGTCAAACTACAGAGGGGAAGGAGGGAGGGTAAATTGGACTGCAGCAATGTGGATCTTTGAACATCTACATTTATGGTAGGTACAAAACTGTACTATGTTCTTCATCTCACATTGCTGCAGTCCTTACTTATGGGTAGAATCCCAAAGCAACGGGAAAGGGAGGATGGTAAAAATCATAAAGCATTAGGGGCCGCTAAAATGCCCTGTAAAACTGCAGTGGCAAATCCAGCCCTAGACTTAGAATAAAGAGGAAGGTGGTAATGTTTAGAAAAGGTATGCACTGAACTCCAAGTAGCTGCCTCCAAAATGTCTTTTGTAGCTACCCCCCTTATAAAGGCCGTAGAAGTAGCAGTAGCCCTAGTGGAATGAGGCCTGATTCCAGCAGGAATCACCTTACCATGATGGGAATAACAGAAAGAAATACAAAACCCAATCCATTTAGAAATAGTTTGTTTTGAAACAGGTTTACCCTGTGAACCCAAAGCAAAAGAAACAAACAATTGCTGAGACTGTCTGAACTCCTTGGTTCTGCTCAAATAATAACGCAACTGCCTGTGAATATCCAAAGTATGCAAAATTTTCTCCCCTTTATTTTGGGGGTTTGCATAAAAAGTAGGCAAATGAATAGTTTGATTTAAGGCCACACTAGAAACCACTTTAGGCATAAAGGAAGGATTAGTACGCAAAGATACCCTATCCTTATGAAAAATCAATAAAAAACAAATAAGCTAGGACTCCTTGCTCCAGCAAGAAAAGGAATGAAGTTGTAGTTCAAATCCAGTAAATCCAATAAGTTGCGAAACAGTTAACTTAACGCAAAAAAATTATTAATATAGCGTTTTCGCCATGTACACTGACACAGCTTCTTCAGAGTAGAAAAACAATTACTATGCGCTCTAAGTCAGTTTATAAATCAATTAAAAGAGGAAATGATGTCAAAGCCAGTGGAACTGATGTAAATGAATTAAAAACAAGGCAGATTTTACCACATTATAAACATAACAATAAAATAGTTATAAACAACATTTTTAAACACCAGAAGTATAAATTAAAAATCATTTGAAATATAATGCCTCAAGAGGTACTATATAAAGTAAGTTTAAAAATGTATATATATAAGAGAAAATATAAATATTAAATTAAAAATAAAATAAATTTATAACAAAGAACACCCATTCATAGCGGGAGAATACTCTAAAGAGGGCAATGAATTTATAGTGTGAAAACACTGAGAGGTCTTGTAAATAAATACTGGGAGGAATGTAGATGTTAATTTACAAAATAAAGGCTCGTAAGAAAATTAAGGTGAATGAAACTGCAACCTGAAAGGGAGTTTACATCAAAAAAACTTTGTTATCTCAAGTAACTTCTCAGTTTTAAAACTGAGGAGATATTACAATTATCATTTAATGCTGGATAGTTAAATGCATCGGTTCTGAGTTGCCACTCAAGTTCACAGAGTTCAAGGAGTAATGGAGTAGGACCCCCCCTAAAATTACCCTGTACCTGGTCTATTGCCATGAAAGAAAAACTATGGCCCGGTTGGTTAATTATGTGCCTAGCCAGTGCGTTACTGTCCTTCTTATTCCTGATCGCATATAGATGTTCATACATGCGGTCACGTAGTCTACGATCGGTTTTACCGGTGTAGAAGGAAGGACAGCAATCACAGAAGGCCACATAGACAATTGATTTGCTTTCACAATTTAGTGGGAATCTGATGGTGAATTTTTTATTTCTTATATTAAACGTCTGCCCTGGTCTAACATTGTGGCACCTGTTGCAGAAACCACAAGGGAACATGCCCACTTTTCTATTAAAAGATGTTTTTTGAGCAGACCTTTGTAATAACTCTTTTAGATTGTTGTTTCTTTTAAACACAAATCTAGGATGTGGGCCAAATTTCTCAAGAAGTGAAGAATTACTTGAGATGAAATCCCAATTCTTACGTATAATAGTCATTATTTCCTTCGCATCTAAGCTGAAGGTCATAATGTAACTACAAGATGGGTCGAAGAGGGTTGGTTGGGATACCATTTCAACCATTATTGAATTTAAGTTGTTTGATTCGTTTGGATTAATCGAGGGAAGAATGGGAGATGCGACGTCATTATGTCCACTCAAAATGGCTTTGAAAAGGCCATTTAATCTCTTTGTGTGGACCTCCGAGATGAGTTCACGAATAAGGTGCAGAGGATAACCTCTGCTAGAGAACATTTCAAGCAGCAAGTCACATTCTTTTTCGAAGCCATCTAGGGTACTGCACATCTTTGCCGCCCTCACTAATTGTCCTTTAATTATTGCTTTCTTCTGTTTGAAGGGATGATGGCTCGAGAAGTGCAAAAAAGAGTTGCAGTACGTGGGCTTTCTAAAGATGTTTGAGGTATAAGAATGGGACTCGACATCTTTAGTTAATCTGATGTCCAAGTAGTCAATTTCAAGACTAGAAAATTTATACGTGAATTTTAAGAATCCAGTAGTGGAATTAATAGAAGTGATGAAGGCATCAACTTCGGGTTGGCCACCTCTGAAAACCAAAAAGATGTCATCCAGGTATCTGGTGTAGAATTGCACTGGCGCCATAAGAGTAGCAGAAGCAAAAAGCAAATGTTTCTCCCAATAACCCATGAAGAAGTTTGCCACGGAAGCCCCACAAGGGGACCCCATGGCAACCCCTTGCTTCTGGAGAAAGTATTTCCTGTTAAATATGAAATAGTTAGACGACAGGACTATATCCAATAGTTCTGTGACTAATTCAATCTCTGATTGTGGGGCACCTAGTTCTTGGAGTAGTAGTGCAGTCCACTCAAGGGCCTCCTGGTGAGGTATTGAAGTATATAAGTCCACCACATCAACAGTTAAAAAATTATTATCACTGTTGAAGGGTAGACTGTTAATACGTTCCAAGAAGGACCATGAGTCCTTACATACACCAGGTAAACTCTGGACGTATTTGGACAAAAGTTTGTCGACAAGTTTGGCACTTGGATAGGTCATGGAGGAACCTCCGTCAATAAGAGCCCTCATAGGTGGATTTAATAAGTTTTTGTGTACCTTGGGTATGCCAAACATAACCGGGATCTTTGGTAATGTGATATCTATGTAGTTACAGGTATCAAGATCTATCTTATTATCGAGGTATAAATCTCTAAAATAACCTCTAATCCTGTTATGTGCAGTGTGCATTTCATTGATAGAAGCTTCAGAATAAGCTGGTGTGTCTAATACCAGGGACATTTTTTCATTATAGACATCATTTTCGAATATTACCAACCCACCCCCTTTATCTGGTTTCATTAAACGTACCGGTACATGCCGAAGGTTGTTAAGTGATTCAAGTTGTTCTTTAGAGGTGTTAAACACCCTAGTAGGCTTATTCGGGACGTTATCATTGAACATGTGTCTTAGGTCTATTTCACAAACATGTTCAAAGACTGCTAATGCAGGGTGAAGGGGTGGGTTGAAAACACTAGGTAATTTAAGAGTAGAAGGGCCTGGCTGGGTACATACATTATTAAAAAACAATTTCAGATTTAGTTTTCTCACAAAACACTTGAGATTTATAATTTCTTTTGATATGTCACCAGTTTTACTCGGGACAAATGTATTCCCATAAGCCAAAAGTTCTATAAGGTCAGCAGGAAGGGAAATATCGCTGAAGTTGTAAATTTTAAAATCACCATTGGAATTATAAATGATTTTGGGACCTTTTGGTGTAAGAAGGTCCCCATTAGAATCTGAAGCACCCTCCAAGGTTAAGTCCAAAGAACTTGTATTGGTTAATTCCAGTTCTGTTTCCTGTTGTTCCGTTGTCGGGATTGGCGCTGGGCTAAAAAAGTATTGTTACCATTCTGGTTCTGTCTGCCATTAGTCCTAGGGGAAGAGTTATTATTGACGTTAAGGCCCCTTATTCTGTTACTTCGTCTGGGGCCTGGTTGTTCATCATTGTGTGCAAAATCATCAAGGGGGGTTGCATAGTCATGGGATGCCTGTGTAAAGTTGTCGGGCTGGCCAGCCCTTTCCCCAGGAAGTGAGTTCTTGTTTTCCACGAAATGAAGTTTAGGATATGCAGAACTATTTTTATATGCCTGTCTATCCCTTTGTAATTTTTTACTTTTGTTTGATTTTAGTTTGTTGAGTAAAGCGTCAATACTTGTAAGAGTTCTGTCATAGTCAATTCTGAATTTAGGGAAGTCCAGGTCAGCTTTTAAATCTTTATCAAGAAGTTCTGTTTCCAAAAGTAGTTGGTTTATCTGGATATCATAATGCTTGATGATAAGCTCAAGTAAGTGAACCCCCTGAGTTTGAAAAAGGTCTTTTAAATCGGCATAGAACTGTGCATTATTAAGCAAGCCAGATGGGGAAAAAGTATTCCGTAATCCCTTTGGAATAAGGCCTTCAGTGATACACTGTCTGAAATAGGCAGTCTCTAATTGTAATTTCTTGAGTTTAAGCACATTAGAATCAAAACGCTTCAACTTATCAGTTAATGTAATATTTACTATTTCAGAATTTCTTTCAGTAGTAAGAGACGGGTTCTGCTCAAAGAACAGAAACCTGTCTGTACTTTTGATCCATTCTGTAAAGTTAGTGGAAGTACTTACGTTGCTACAAGGAACACCGTTAGAGTTCATTGGAGCAGCTTGTTGTAGCGGAATACAAGGTGCTGGCCCCCTCAACAAGGCTGGTGTTTGAATGTTGTTAGAACAGTCTTTCCAAACAGATGTACTCGCTCCAATATTTACTCCGGCGTTGTTATTTTGAACTTGGCTGGTAGGAAGTTGGCCAGCCGGTATTTGAAAGTCCGGAGAGCTCGAAGAGGCAGTATTGGAAGTACCCGGTACATTGTCAGCAGCAACAGCTGCTAAGCGGTTGACACCATTTCGTTCGAATGCTTCAAATTTAGCATTCAAAAGGTCTAGCTTCACGGCTAGAGTTGAAAGTGTTTCAGTTACTTTTAACAGGTAATCCTGGTTTGAATTATCAGTTCCAGTTGTCAGGAACAAAGTAGGCGTGCTGGGGCTAACAGGACGGTCCGTAGCCATGACGAACAAACTGGTAAAAACACAAATTAAAGAAACCAATAAAAAACAAATAAGCTAGGACTCCTTGCTCCAGCAAGAAAAGGAATGAAGTTGTAGTTCAAATCCAGTAAATCCAATAAGTTGCGAAACAGTTAACTTAACGCAAAAAATTTATTAATATAGCGTTTTCGCCATGTACACTGACACAGCTTCTTCAGAGTAGAAAAACAATTACTATGCGCTCTAAGTCAGTTTATAAATCAATTAAAAGAGGAAATGATGTCAAAGCCAGTGGAACTGATGTAAATGAATTAAAAACAAGGCAGATTTTACCACATTATAAACATAACAATAAAATAGTTATAAACAACATCCTAGATTTGTGTTTAAAAGAAACAACAATCTAAAAGAGTTATTACAAAGGTCTGCTCAAAAAACATCTTTTAATAGAAAAGTGGGCATGTTCCCTTGTGGTTTCTGCAACTGGTGCCACAATGTTAGACCAGGGCAGACGTTTAATATAAGAAATAAAAAATTCACCATCAGATTCCCACTAAATTGTGAAAGCAAATCAATTGTCTATGTGGCCTTCTGTGATTGCTGTCCTTCCTTCTACATCGGTAAAACCGATCGTAGACTACGTGACCGCATGTATGAACATCTATATGCGATCAGGAATAAGAAGGACAGTAACGCACTGGCTAGGCACATAATTAACCAACCGGGCCATAGTTTTTCTTTCATGGCAATAGACCAGGTACAGGGTAATTTTAGGGGGGGTCCTACTCCATTACTCCTTGAACTCTGTGAACTTGAGTGGCAACTCAGAACCGATGCATTTAACTATCCAGCATTAAATGATAATTGTAATATCTCCTCAGTTTTAAAACTGAGAAGTTACTTGAGATAACAAAGTTTTTTTGATGTAAACTCCCTTTCAGGTTGCAGTTTCATTCACCTTAATTTTCTTACGAGCCTTTATTTTGTAAATTAACATCTACATTCCTCCCAGTATTTATTTACAAGACCTCTCAGTGTTTTCACACTATAAATTCATTGCCCTCTTTAGAGTATTCTCCCGCTATGAATGGGTGTTCTTTGTTATAAATTTATTTTATTTTTAATTTAATATTTATATTTTCTCTTATATATATACATTTTTAAACTTACTTTATATAGTACCTCTTGAGGCATTATATTTCAAATGATTTTTAATTTATACTTCTGGTGTTTAAAAATGTTGTTTATAACTATTTTATTGTTATGTTTATAATGTGGTAAAATCTGCCTTGTTTTTAATTCATTTGCATCAGTTCCACTGGCTTTGACATCATTTCCTCTTTTAATTGATTTATAAACTGACTTAGAGCACATAGTAATTGTTTTTCTACTCTGAAGAAGCTGTGTCAGTGTACATGGCGAAAACGCTATATTAATAAATTTTTTGCGTTAAGTTAACTGTTTCGCAACTTATTGGATTTACTGGATTTGAACTACAACTTCATTCCTTTTCTTGCTGGAGCAAGGAGTCCTAGCTTATTTGTTTTTTATTGGTTTCTTTAATTTGTGTTTTTACCCTTATGAAAAATCAGGAAAGGCTCCACTGCCATGAGGGCCTGTAATTCAGAAACCCTTCTTGCAGAGGTAATGGCCAACAAAAAAGCAGTTTTCCATGATAAATACTTTAACTCGGCAGTAGCTGCAGGCTCAAAAGGTTGTAGAGTAAGTTTTTCCAACACAAAATTGAGATCCCAAGCAGGAGTAGGAGCTCTACGTGGGGGTCTTATATTCTTTGCCCCTCTAAGAAATTGCTTAAACCAAGGATGAGAGAATAAAGGAGGGTCACAATCACAGTGAGCAGAAATGGCTGCAGCATGGACCTTTATTGAGGAGAAAGACAAACCCTTGTCCAATAATTCAGTAAGATATTGAAGAGCAACACTTAAATCAGGTTTGGAGACATCAAAGTCCTTTCCTTTGCTCCAAATAAAAAATCTCCTCCATTTATCAGCGTAAACTTTCCTGGTACTAGGCCTCCTGGCCTCCAAAATAACATTCAAAACTTGTTGTGGAAGCTGAGACCCTCCAGAGTCTAAAACAGAATATGCCAGGCTGTTAGATGCAGAGACTGAATCTTGACATTGAGGAAGTGACTGTCCTCTTGTGACAAAAGGTGCGGAATCAAAGGCAGAGGCCACGGAGGTTCTCGTACTAAACTCCTCAGTAGTGGGTACCAGTGTTGTCGAGGCCAATCTGGTGCTATCAAAATCATGGTTGGCTTGTCTTGTCTGGCCTTCAAAAGTACCTTGGGAAGAAGAGGCAGAGGTGGAAAGGCATATACATGCAGATTGTTCCAACTGAAAGATAGAGCGTCCACCTTCCAAGCTGTGTGATGAAACATTTTTGTGCAAAACTTTGGCAACTGGTAATTTAGTGGAGAAGCGAACAGATCTATGTCTGGAGTTCCCCATAACACTGTCAACTGTTGAAATACATGAGGATCCAATTTCCACTCGTGAGGATCCACTATTTGTCTGCTCAATACATCTGCTAAGGAGTTCTGTGCTCCTGGTAGAAACCTTGCCTGAAGATTGAGGTGTAGATTGAGAGCAGTTTCCCACAGAATCATCGCTTGCCTGCAAAGAGGGTAAGAATGGGTTCCCCTGCTTGTTGATGTACCACATGACAGTAGTGTTGTCTGTTTGAATCAACACCTGCCCTGGAAGTAAATCTTTGAAAGCCATCAATGCAAACTGGACTGCTAACATTTCCTTCAAGTTGATATGCAAATGTTGGAGTTTGACAGGCCACGTGTTTTGCACCCATTTTCCATTGAGGTGTGCTCCCCAAGCCTTGTCCGAGGCATCTGTCGTTAGAATCTGACTCGCCTCTGGCCGGGACACAGAGAGTCCCTTGTTTAGGTGACATTCCTGAGCCCACCACAAAAACTCCTTCTGAATGCAAGGTATTATCTGAATGACAGTGTCTAGATCTTGGCAGTGCTGTGTCCACACATTTTGAGATACCATTGAAGCTTCCTCATATGCAATTTGGCATTGGGAAGCACCAGAATACAAGATGCCATGAACCCCAAGGCTTGAAGGACTGTCCTTGCAGTCAGCCTGGACCGTAGAGACATTTGCTGGAAATAAAGAGAAAGGCTTCTTTGTTTGTCCGGGGTCAAAAAAGCCATCTGGGAAGCTGTATTCAGTCTCACACCCAGAAAGCACATGTCCTGAGAGGGTACTAGACTGGACTTTGTTTCGTTCACAGAATACCCTAGGCATCTTAACACTGCCATCACATACTGTAGATGATGAAGAAGTTCGTCCTTTTCTTGTGCAATAATCAGACAGTCATCCAAATAAGGATAAATCTGTATTCCTCTTAGTCTGAAAAATGCTATCACTGGAGCCAGAACCTTTGTGAACACTCTGGGTGCAGTAGATAAGCCAAAGGGCAATGCAGAGAACTGATAATGTAAATTTCCAGCCCGAAAGCAGGTACCTCCTGCAACTGGGCCTGATAGGAACATGAAGGTAAGCCTCTTTGAGATCCAGAGTAACCATCCAGTGATCTTTTCCCAACAGAGGTAAAAGCTGTTGTAAAGTCAGCATCTTGAACTTTGGAATGTCCAGGTAAGTGTTGAGGATAGATAAATCCAAAATTGGTCTCCACGTGTTTCCTTTCTTTGGAACTAGAAACAGGCGAGAATAAAATCCTAGGCCCACTTCTGACAGAGGAACTGGCTGTATAGCTCCTATTTGAAGAAGTAAAGAAATTTGTCTGTGAGCCTCTATCCTTTGCCGAGGAGGGACGTCTGGCATGTCTTTGAAAGGAGGCATGGTATGGAAATAGAACTTGTAACCTCGGTTTATAATATCCAATACCCATTTGTCCTGGGTGACTAAATGCCAATTTTGCTTGAAAAGAGCCAACTTTCCTCCCAAAGGAGCTGCCAGGCAAGAGGAATCTGGCAGCTGAAAATGAAGGTCATTGGGCCTGTTTACGAAAGGACTGGCCCCTGCCCTCACCAGCAGATTGAGCAGGCGAACTCCATTGTCTCGGCCTGAAGGTACTCTGAGCTCTGCCCCTACCATGCCTAGATCTACCCCTAGACTGAGAATCAGAAGAAGGGTACGTCCACCCCTTAGTAGGCCAATTTCTACTAAACTTTGGAGGGTGTACCTGCAAAAAATCTTTAACAGTCTGCATAGACTTAGCCTTGTCTTCCATTTTCTTTAAGACTGACTCTACAGGAGGACCAAACAAAACTTCAGACTGCAAAGGGGCATCCAGAATTCTAGACTTAACATGTTCAGACAAATTCTGATCCTTAAGCCAGGCGTGCCTACGAATAACTGAACCAGTGGCAGCCACCCTAGAAGAAGCCTGTAAAGCATCAAAACCACATTGCAAAGAGTGCTTACCCACCTGTTCAGAAACATTCACTAAATCCTGCAATTCTTTACACTCTATGCCCTCTGACAAAGCATCCACTTTAGATCTTAGCTGAGAAAGGAGGAAATTCTGATACTTCAACATATGAAACTGGCAGTTCAAAGCTCTCATTGCTAAAGTAGAAGAGGTATACACCTTCTTACCCCATCTATCCAAAGCTCTAGCTTCCTTATCCAGAGGAACCGGATTCTTAACAACAGAGGCTCTAACACCCTTAGGCCCCTGACTAATAGTTTCTGGGTCCGCCCTTGGACTCTTATACAGATATTTATGAGCCTCAGGCACCCTGTAATACCTGTCCGGTTTAACTGGGGCAGGAGGCACAGAATCTGGATTAAGGGAAGCTTCAGAGAAAACATCTGAAACAACATCCAAAACCGGAGGTATAGCTAAGGGTCTATGCTGTGGTAAAAACAAGAACTCCCTAAGCCTCTTCCGGGAATCAGAGTAATCCTGTCCCTCCCACTTAAAATGCTCCCTCATGGAATGCAGAGTTTCTGAAAAAGAAAAATCCTCTGGAGGAGAAGCAGAAGGAGTGGAATCCTCTGCATCAGAATCAAAATAAGGAGGGAAATCTTGAATGTCCTCAGTAGAAGACTCTGAATCATCTGAGGCCTGCTCCAAACTTTCCAACTCTGGCTCCATCCTGGGCCTCTTATCAGGAGGGGGCATAGAACCTCTAATTAAAGTCATCAAATCCTCTGCCATTTTAAGCATGTGCTTTTTAGGCACAGACCCTGAAGAAACAGAACTGACACCAGAGGAAGGCAAAACAGACCCGCCCTTAGAAGGAGCCTTAGAAACAGTAGCAGAAGGCCTAACCACCTTAGGCATAGAAGGGAGAATAGTAACCTGAGAGGCCCCTTCAGCCTGGCCTGCCTCCTGAGAGGCCACATCTTGTAAAATCAAAGTTTCCCCCTGGGACTCAACAGAAACTTCAGCCGGATCCACCTGTTCAGCTGTAGCTTCTAAAGGTCCGGCGTCCGAAACGGACGAATCATCCTGCCTAGGCTTCAAAGATTTGTCTTTGCGCTTCTTAGTAGAAGCAGGCGTCGGAACATCCGACGGCATATTATAATTACACCTCTTGCCAAAGACTAACCTAGCGCAATCTAACCTCCGTTTTATAGTGCGCTTATTAAACCTAGCACAAAACCGACACCCGACTACGTGCTCCGGTCCCAAACAAGGAATACAAAGCGAGTGGTAATCCCTATGCGGTATCTGTTTCCCACAAGAAATACAATTATTCACTTTTTCTGACATCCGGTAAGTAACTGAGGCAAGAAAAAACAAAAATATTCCCCAACGGGGTACTTAGCCCAACTTGGTATCGGTCTGAAACTCCAACGAAAAATTTCAGAACGGCACTTGCAACTCTGCTTCTGCATCGGACCATGCGGCAAAAAAGACTGAGGATATGACGTCGGTCATGCGCCTTTATACCCTGACGCTCTGATGTCAGATCTAGGTGCCCATGACCGACGTCAGCCTAATACTTTGGTATTCGGGCCGACCGAGGACAGCGGACTACCCATAAGTAAGGACTGCAGCAATGTGAGATGAAGAACATCATGATGAAGTGCTTGCAACACCAGTAGCACCGCTCTCATTTCCAGGATATTGATATGTAAGTGCGTTTCGTGAGCCTGCCACGTACCTTGGACAGACCTGTCCAGATAATGCCCCCCCCCACCCTATCTGGGAGGCGTCCATGGTTACCGTGGCGACGGGAGGCTGAAGGACAAAGGGTCGCCCCTGGTCCAGGTTGGACCGAAGCAGCCACCAACGTAGGTCCCGACGGCAAATTTCTGTAATCTGGACTAAATGGTTCAAGGGGGAGATCCTGAAAGGACCATTGAACCGACAGTAGCCATTGCAGCACCCGCATGTGCAGCCTGGCTAACGAGACTAGAAGAATAGTCGAGGCCATCGTGTCCAATAACTGCAGTATCAGTCTGGCCTGAACTCGTGATCTGGGTAACAAGGTTTGTACCTGAGAATGCAGGACCTGAATCCTTTCTACCGGCAAGAATGCTCGCATTCTTCTTGTGTCTAACTCTGCGCCTATAAAGGTAATATGTTGAGACGGCTGCAGCACAGATTTTTCCCAATTGAACGTGATTCCTAGTGAATGACCCAAACTGACTGTGGTCATAAGCACCCGAATTAATAGATGCTTGGTGGTGGCAGTAAGGAGCCAGTCGTCTAGATAGGGAAACACTTGGAATCCTAGACTTCTCAAGTGAGCTGTCACTACTGCCAGACACTTGGTGAACACCCTGGGGGCTGTGATGAGACCAAAGGGCAGTGCTCGGAACTGAAAATGACTGGTTCCCAGGCGTAAGCGTAAGTGACTCCTGGACTCTTGACTTATCAGGATGTGATAGTAAGCGTCCTTGAGATCTATGGAGCACATCCAGACATCCTTCTCCAATAACGGGAGAATGGACTGAAGGGTGACCATTCGGAATTTGGATTTTTTTACAAAGCGATTCAATGATTTGAGGTCCAAAATGGGTCTTAAGTCCCCTGTCTTTTTTGGCACCAAAAATAGTCTTGAGTAAGTTCCTGATCCAATCTGGTCGGTGGGGACAGGCTGGATGACTCCTTTTCTTAGCAGCTTTGAGACCTCGACCGCTGCTTGATCCCACTGACTGGGTGGCACATCCGGGATTTTCCTGATAGGAAGAGGGGGCTTGATGAAAGGGATGAGATAGCCTCTGGTTATGGTTCGGAGCACACACTGATCCTTGGTGATAGAGTTCCAAGCCTGTGGGTGTTCCGCAAAGCGACCCCCGACTGGTTCCGGAGATGTGCAGTTGGGCCACGTCTCAGGGACGTTGAGTGTAGGATGGACCACTCACGGTCTCCAGAATTTCAGGGGCCTCTGCCGCCTCTGTGGCGGCATCTTCCTGAATCCCCCCCGCCTCTAGAGGGGGGATCACTCGGTGGAGTAGGGAAAGACCTTTGAGATTTTCTGAACCACATTTTCCCCCCTCCTCTCTGAGCCTTGGGGTAAGGTCTAGAGGGAGCAGAAAAATGGGCCCCCACGGCAGTCACGGTCTTGCCCTCCTGCTCGCATCGAGTCAGTGTGTCCTTCACCTTGGATCCAAACAAGGAGGACCCATCAAAGGGGGCGTCGGTGAAGGAAGACTTAAAGGCCTCCGCAAAGGGACACAAGCATAACCAAGCATGTCTTCTAAGAGCCACGCCTGTTCCCGCTGCTCTACTCACCCCTTCGGCCGCATATGAGATGAGCCTCATGGACGAGTTGGCTATTGAAGATAGGGTAGTCATCTGGGCGCCAACAGTTTAGGCTAACGCCTCAGGAAGGTTACCCGTAAGAGACTCACCTAACTCTTTGAGGAGGTCTCTTTTGAGCCTGGTAAAATGACAAAGATAATTCAGCGACCGCAGGGTAAAGGCCGCTGAAGAGAGGGTACGCTTCCCGTACCTATCCATGCTCCTAGAATCCTTATTAGGAGGGTGCATAGACGTTGAAGCCTCTGCCACGTGTTGCTGAGTGGCAGATGCCACCACCATCGCATCTACTGCAACTCCTTTTGTCAAAAATTCCTTTTCAAGAGGGGCTGAAAGAAACTTGTTAGGCCTGGCAGGTACCGGTTCCACAGAGTCAGGGTGTTCCCACACCCTTCGAGAAACTAAATCTAACAATTCATCAAAGGGTGGAGACACCCAGGAGGCAGAGGGCTGGGCCCCAAAAGCCTTGAGGAAAACTGACTCCTCTGCGGAAGGGGTTGTGGACTGCCAATCGCCTCTCTGTCTCAAGATCTCAAGGATATCTGAGAATGAGACGTCATCAGAGGATGATTTAGGGGACCCCTCCGCATCATCGAGGTCAGTATCTGATGTGATAGACTCATCCTGGTAGTCAACGTGCTTCCTCTTGCACAATTTTTTCCTTGGGGGTTCATCTGAAGCAGAATCAGAAGGGCCCCCCAGGAGAAGGGAACCCCCCAAGGGGGTATCCTCAGGCTCTGGGGCCCTGCTGTCATGGGGGTGAAGTACACCAGAAGCACCAGTTCCCAAGTCTAGGGACGGTGAGGTAGAGACTGGCTGAGCCAGCAAGGACATGGCCAGCGCACTCCTCATGGCCTCAAAGGCAGGACCTCCAGACTCTACGGAGGACACCGGCTGAGAGACCACAACGGTACTGGGAATCCCTGCAGCCGACGCTCCGAGGGGGAGACTAGGCACCGAAGCTACCAGTTCCGAAGTGTTCCCCTCGGCCCCGACCGAAGAAGTCCTGGTACCGAACCCTGATGCTGAAGACAGGGTAGGAATGATGGTCTGAACAGAGAGGCTCCGAGAAAGTCTCGGTTCCGATTGGACATCTCCGCTCCGCTCTCCCATCACCGACTCCAACGGCTCCGAGGAGGTTGGAGGAGGAATCGGATATGTGGAAATGGGAACTGGCTCCGGAGCCGAGTGGGCTGGAGCAGAGACCATTTTTGCAAAAACCGGGGACTGGAAAAGCCTCTGGATAACTCTGTCCAAATCTGAATCAGACAATCTGCAGGATTTAGAGGAAACCGATGGGGCCCGAGACGACTTCTCTCTCGGCTCCGATAGACCAGGGGACTGGCTCCGAAATGGCTCCAACACTATCGGCACCGGATCCGGAGCCGTATGTATAAGTATCGGCGCCGAAGGGGACTTCGGGGCCGAGGGGGGAGAGTCTGAGCTGCACACCTCCAACGGCTCAGAGACCAAAGGAGCCGAAGCAGATGATTCGCCTCTCGATCCCCCAACCTGCGGCTCTGACATCAATGGAGCCGAGGAAAGAGGTATCGAGGCAGACCCTTCCACCCGAGGCTCTGAAGCCATTGGAGCTGAGGAAGAAGAGGTCGACCTATGCTTCTTGGAAGTCGGTTCCGACGGACTGGTCGGAGCCGACGACCTTTTCTTTTTCGAAGCTGGAAAGGAGGGAGAAGCCAAAGCTTCCTCAAAGGAGGGCTTAATAAGGCCCTTAAGGATCAATTTATTTTTACGTTCTTGAAGGACCCTAGAGGAAAAAGCATGACAAACACTACATGTTTCCTGCAGATGTTTCGGTCCCAAACAATATACACAAACAGCATGGCTATCAGTAATAGACATTTTGTAGTTGCACTTGGTGCACTTTTTAAAACCAGACTTTTGCTCCTTAGACATCGTATCACACCACTATCTTTTAACCACACAAAAACCACTACCTTAAAGTAGGGCTCAAGCCCTTGACTCAAAAACGGGACTGGCCCAAGTTACAGAACACCAAACGGACAGAAGCCCTCTAACTAAAAACGGGCTTACCCGATAAAGCAGGACGTACTGTAAGGACGATAACACAACTACAAATAAGCAAAAAATCACCACACTGACTCACAAATAAGGGCAAAGGCCCTCGAACTTAAACGGGCCTTGCCCGGTAAATAAATAAAAATTTCAATCACACTGAAAAAGGTTAACACACACATGTAAAGCTGTTAAAACAGCTGTTTGTTAAATTAGTGAAGAAACCCCTAGGTCAAAAGACCAAAAAGTAACAATAAACCACTTAGCTCCAGCCAAGTCGAGACCACGTCTAGCTTGAAAAGCGGCAAACGAGATCTGGGGAAGCAGGCGTGGTGCATTCTGGGATAAGGGTAGCCCAGCCAATTAGAGACTTCGTTCTACTATATAGTGGCCGAGTCGGAGCCAAGGGATCGATGAATGTAGGCGAGATAGGATCCCATTACATCTGAGCACTTATTTTCATAGCTGGGTGAGTGGATGCCAGGCCACCACTTTTGAAGGGCTGGCAGACCTTTTGGTAAGGGAACAAGCCCTTAGCACTTTGCCTGAGGACAAGAGGATCTGGTTAGCTGATAAACAGTGTGCTATTTCAGAGGAGTTGGGGAAGAAGGGAGACCTATACCAAGCAAGCAGGGCAGCCCTGCACAGGAAAGGGACCCCCTAGTACTGCTCATGGGTCTAAAGGAACCCATGGTGGGCAGCATAGACTGCCCCAACAGAATTCGCCAGTAGAAGGGGAAGCCACTAGTCCAGGTACACATCCAGGACCTAGGGTGAAATGTTTTGAATGCAACCAGTGGGGCCATGTGGCATACAGCTGTCCACGGAGGCAAGGTGGGGAACCAAAGGTGAGGGAGTCAGTAACAGAAAAAGACAAAATGCCAACAGTAGGTTGTCTTGAGACAACAGGGGTATTGAACTACCATCCTACAGATGTCCTGAGAGGGAAGGGTTTGGATGAGGCAGTACTATGTACTTATGCAGCTACATGCAGTGAAGCTAAGAGACAAGCATGTGGGTCTGGTAGCCTGGGGGGAGACCCAGACAAACTGCATACTTGCAGCCAGGACTGCTGAGGTGGTTACTTCAGGGAATGAGCTATGCTGTAGCAGTGAGACTGAATGTGAGCCACAGCTCTTGTGGGTACTGATGTTCACTTGGACAGGGTAACTGCAAAGGTAGAGGTGAGTAGTAGTACCCAGGCTGACAGTGAGGCACCGCTGTCAGAGGATGCCAGACTTCCTGTGGAAGAGGAGCTGGGGAGGATTACAAGGAGAGACTTGAGACAGGCTCAGCTCTCAGACCCTACACTGCCAGGCCTGAGGCAGGTAGCTAGGGAGGTACCTGATTCTCAAGGGAAGGGGGAATCTGTATACTGGAACAAAGGGTTACTGTACAGAGAGTGGACCCCTGAGGGAGGGCTAGTAGGTGAGAGAGTAAAGCAGTTGGGAGTGCATAGATCTTACCATCTGGGGCTTCTAGCCATAGCCCATGATATTCCCTTTGCAGGTCATATTGGCATAAAACGTACAAAGAGGCATATTATGCAAAACTTTTGTTGGCCTGGAATTTCCAGAGATGTAACAGAGTACTGCATGACCTGTGAGCATTACCAAAAGGTAGGCAAGGCAGGAGACAAGGTGAGAGCTCCTTTGATGCCTTTGCCTGTGACAGAGGAGCCTTTTCAGAGGGTAGCTATGGATATTGTGGGTCCTCTGAGTACCCCATGTTCCACAGGGAAAAAGTATATCCTAGTGGTAGTGGATTATGCTAAACGATACCCTGAGGCAGTGGCTTTGTCCTCCGTTGAGGCAGAGAAAGGAAGACCACCCCCTACCATCCCCAGACTAATGGTCTTGTTGAGAAGTTAAACTCTACAATCAAGTCCATGCCAGCCTTTTCCCAGGAAAGTCTGTGTGGTTGTATAACCTCTTCTTAAAGTGTGTTTGTGTGTGTATGTATCAGCTACCTGGGCAGAGACAACGAAGCACTGGCTGGACAGAGAGAGTACTGGAGGTTTTAGCTTGCCCAGTTAGGCTGGGACCTGGACCCTATAGCTGTGTCCATGTAAGCCTAGCCAACAAGGTCCCCTGGCTTACGCCACCCAAGAAAGTTATTTTCCTGTGCCACTGTCGAGCAGAGACACAGAAGTGATCCCCAGGGTGTATTTCCTATTTCCCATCCACTCATCAAGATTTTTCTTGAAGAGTGATAACGAAGAACTTTGCTTGACATAGATGAGTAGTCTGTTCCAGAGTATGGGAAGTCTCTGAGACAGGAATCTATCCTTCCAGCATGTCCTGTTTATTGTGGTGACAAGGTTTAGGTCTCTAGAGTGTGTAGTTCTGAGGGATTGGGATTTCTTTAGCTGTAGCATGTCCAACAGCTCTGGGTTTGACATAGCTTTATATGTTGGGCAAAGATCATCTCAGAGTAGGCGATATGTTATGGAGTAAAGCTGGAGTTTTTTGAGATGGTCAATGTAGGGCATTTGTTTGAGGCCAGTAATCCTCTTTTTGAGGTACTTCTGTGGCCTTTCCAGCTGCTGCAGATGTCTTGTGAGGTGCATTCTAAAAGGGGCGTTGTACTCTATAATGGGTCTAATGAGTGTTGAGTAGAGAGGAACAATGACCTCTTTTTTCCTGGATGAGAACCCTTTTATGATGAGGTGTGCCATGTAGAAGGACTTCCTGAACACTGTGGCGATGTGACTATCAAAGGAGAGACTACTGTCCACCTGGGTCCCAACGTCTCTTATAACACATTCGGTGTTATGTAGATTGCTGCCTATGTGATAGTTCATGGGTACAGAGTTTACACCAAAGGGGATGACACTGCACTTTTTGGCATTGAGCTTGAGACCATGGCTCTGACAGCAGGCATCTGTCTCAGTGAGGCCCTTCTGTAGGATGTCCACATCATTTGGGGACTTGACTATGCCTCCTAGTTTGCAGTCATCTGCAAACTTCGTTAGCCAGAGGCCTTCTGTTTTGGCCTGTACTTCAGAGAAGTAGATACCAAACAGGAGAGGTACCAGGACTGAACCCTGTGGTACTCCTCTTGTCACTGGTTTGAGGTCAGATTTGGAGTCTGCAACTTTTACAGTGTGGGTTCTGTTAGTGAGCCAATTGGCAACCCATCTTGTGACCTAGGGATTTATACCTAGTTTAGTGAGTTTAGCTATAATTCCAGAATGGGGGATGGTGTCAAAAGCCTTGGCGAGGTCAAGATAGGCTGTGTGAACCCCCTTACCCTCATCTACGACTTTGGTGACTGCCTCAAAGAAATTGATCAGGTTCAGGAGGCAAGATCTGCCTTTCACAAACCTGAACTGAGTGGGATCCAGAGTTTGGAGGTTACCAATTTCTTTGTTTGTGAGTTCCATGGTCTTGCAGACCAGGCTTGTCAGGCAAATAAGGCGATAGTTCCCGGGATCAGTGGTGGCAACCCCTTTGTGGGGTGGGATAACTGTTGCTGTGCACCATTCAGTGGGCACAAAGCCTGATGCAAGGCTATTATTGAACATGGTGCTTAAGTGGGGAGGCAGTTCGTTCTGAAGTTCGTGTAAAACACAGCCTGGGATGTTGTCCAGCCCCATGGATGCTGTATTTTTGGCTTTAGAGAGTGCAGCTTTTACCTGCGTAGTTGTGATTACAGGGACTCTGCATTCTTCTTGTACAGATATGGGCCCTTTAGGGAGTGAGGGGGGTAAAGTTAGCACTGAACCTATCTGCCAGGATGTTGGCAATATCAGTTGGTTCTGTAATTTTCATGCCGTTGTGCTGTAACTCAGAAAAGATCTGGGTGTTGCCATCGAAATAGCTATAGAATGCTTTTTGGTTGTCCTTAGAATTAGAGGAGATTTTGTTTTCATAGCTAGCGTTGGAGGATCTTATAAGGGATCTCAGCTTCTTACTGAGGCTGAACAGGGAGCTCCTCCATTCATGGGATTTTACTCTCTTTTGCAACAGCTTCTTCCTTCTGTTGTACAGTTTGTTTATGGCAGGGGACCACCAGATTTGCTTCCTTTTTTTGGAAGATAGCATCTTGGTTCTGTTTGGGATAGCACAATCCATGCATTCGTGTAAGTTGTAACTGTATTGTCCATCTGCATGGGTGTCATGAAGTTCACCACTTCTGTCTTAAGAAGCATGAAGTTGGCTTTGGAGAAATTTTTTACCGTGGTTTCCTTAATGAGGGGTGGGGGCAGGATGTGGATATCAAAGGTGTTTAGCTTATGGTCGGATCGGACCACGAGGAGTTGACTTCAGGTGTGGAACACCGGTCACTCATGTTGGTAATGACTAGGTCTAGGATACTGCTGCCCCTGGTGGGGGTGTGGATAAGTTGATCTAGGGCATTGGAGTTTATGAATTCCAGAAAGTGCTGAGCGAAGGAGTTGGTACGAATAATTTTCCCAGTTAATGGTGGGGTAGTTGAAGTCGCCCATTATTAGGGTGTTTGGTTGAACCCTAATATTTTCCAGTACATCAAGAAAAGAGGAGTGGGAATTCTGGGGCATGGTGGGGGATCTGTAGCAAGCTACAATTTGGATTGCAGTTTTTCCCAGAGTTAGTTGCACTTGGATAACCTCGGATGCATTATGCTGAGCAACTAGCCTGGAGGTGTGGATATCCTTAATGAATATGGAGACACCTCTGCCTTTGGTGTTTTGGTCCAGGCTACATGGCCGAAAAGTGTGGTATGAGTTTTAGCCTGGTAGTGCAGGGGTGCTCTCTAGAGCCTTGAACCAGGTCTCAGTTACTGCACAGATATCGATGTTCTCCATTTTAAGGAGTGCCTCGAGTGAGTGCATTTTTAGATTTAGACTTCTAGCATTGAGTAGCATTACCCTCAGTTTTTGCTGTGATCTCTGTGTGCACTTAAGGGAAGTTGTACTTTACTGTGTGTATTAATTATCCTTTCCTCCTCTAGGAGGTGACCTCCCTGGTGTTAGTGGTGAGGATTGAGGCTCCTTGATTACTGGGCCAGGGCACGACCGTCACACACATCCTCATATTCTTTATGCTAACTCCTTTATTTAAATTATGTCAAAACAATATTTCAGATTCCAGCACTGCAAGTGTGTATATGTCCTGAATTACATGGCCCCGAAAAAGTATGTGTATATACATTATCGGAAACACATACCTGCATGTGTTAATGTGTGTGCTGATGTAACATATATCAGTTTAACTTGACTACAGAGTACCTTCTAGAACTATGCAGTAGGCATGCATGATAAGGGATCTGTTGCAAGGTGACTGCATATACATGGAATCATATCTCACTAACTTAATTGATGAGAGTAGACATTGTTTTGGCTGGAGCTGACACCTGTATCTGACAACTGGCCGTGACCAATCTACTGTTGATAAATTTTTTTTGCCACATAGCCAGATTATTACTACTGCAGGATGCAGTGTCTAACTACAGGCTTTGTCTGATGCTGGTTTTGGGGTTTTTGATTTTCATGTATAGGAATGCAGCCTCTAGGAACCGTAACTGAAGAGACTGAATTAGTGTATTGATAAAGCAGTGTGCCACTATAGGTATGACAAAATTTGTCATGGATGCAAACACAGAATGGATTGTAACAGTATTAATTTCAATTCTTTCAGTGTGGGTACTGTGATGGAACCAGATGCATGCACAGTGCAGCAAGGCATGCAGATGGAAGGTGTGACGGAACCAGATAAATGCACAGTGCAGCAAGGCGTGCAGATGGAAGGTGTGATGGAACCAGATACATGCACAGTGCAGCAAGGCATGCAGATGGAAGGTGTGATGGAACCAGATACATGCACAGTGCAGCAAGGCATGCAGATGCAAGGTGTGATGGAACCAGATACATGCACAGTGCAGCAAGGCATGCAGATGGAAGGTGTGATGGAACCAGATACATGCACAGTGCAGCAAGGCATGCAGATGGAAGGTGTGATGGAACCAGATGCATGCACAGTGCAGCAAGGCATGCAGATGGAAGGTGTGATGGAACCAGATACATGCACAGTGCAGCAAGGCATGCAGATGGAAGGTGTGATGGAACCAGATGCATGCACAGTGCAGCAAGGCATGCAGATGGAAGGTGTGATGGAACCAGATACATGCACAGTGCAGCAAGGCATGCAGATGGAAGGTGTGATGGAACCAGATACATGCACAGTGCAGCAAGGCATGCAGATGGAAGGTGTGATGGAACCAGATACATGCACAGTGCAGCAAGGCATGCAGATGGAAGGTGTGATGGAACCAGATACATGCACAGTGCAGCAAGGCGTGCAGATGGAAGGTGTGATGGAACCAGATACATGCACAGTGCAGCAAGGCATGCAGATGCAAGGTGTGATGGAACCAGATACATGCACAGTGCAGCAAGGCATGCAGATGGAAGGTGTGATGGAACCAGATACATGCACAGTGCAGCAAGGCATGCAGATGGAAGGTGTGATGGAACCAGATACATGCACAGTGCAGCAAGGCATGCAGATGGAAGGTGTGATGGAACCAGATACATGCACAGTGCAGCATGGCATGCAGATGGAAGGTGTGATGGAACCAGATACATGCACAGTGCAGCAAGGCATGCAGATGGAAGGTGTGATGGAACCAGATACATGCACAGTGCAGCAAGGCATGCAGATGGAAGGTGTGATGGAACCAGATGCATGCACAGTGCAGCAAGGCATGCAGATGGAAGGTGTGATGGAACCAGATAAATGCACAGTGCAGCAAGGCATGCAGATGGAAGGTGTGATGGAACCAGATACATGCACAGTGCAGCAAGGCGTGCAGATGGAAGGTGTGATGGAACCAGATACATGCACAGTGCAGCAAGGCATGCAGATGGAAGGTGTGATGGAACCAGATACATGCACAGTGCAGCAAGGCATGCAGATGGAAGGTGTGATGGAACCAGATACATGCACAGTGCAGCAAGGCATGCAGATGGAAGGTGTGATGGAACCAGATACATGCACAGTGCAGCAAGGCATGCAGATGGAAGGTGTGATGGAACCAGATACATGCACAGTGCAGCAAGGCATGCAGATGGAAGGTGTGATGGAACCAGATACATGCACAGTGCAGCAAGGCATGCAGATGGAAGGTGTGATGGAACCAGATACATGCACAGTGCAGCAAGGCATGCAGATGGAAGGTGTGATGGAACCAGATACATGCACAGTGCAGCAAGGCATGCAGATGGAAGGTGTGATGGAACCAGATGCATGCACAGTGCAGCAAGGCATGCAGATGGAAGGTGTGATGGAACCAGATGCATGCACAGTGCAGCAAGGCATGCAGATGGAAGGTGTGATGGAACCAGATAAATGCACAGTGCAGCAAGGCATGCAGATGGAAGGTCGGCATTATATACAGTGTGTGTTGTGGTGGTTTCTCCTTTTTACTGCTCTGAGTGTAATGGTCACAGTAGTGGATTGTTAATACTTTCATATGTATTGGTCTAGGTGTCCATCAGAGACCTCTCCAGGTGTGGATATGTGGCCATTCCTATGTGCACTGGTCATCAAGAAGCGCTATAGAATTAGGAGCATAAAATCTGTAGCAAAGTGAGTCTGAAATGCAGGTCTCCTGGGTCGGGAAAAGAGGCTTGTGTGGTGAGATGGTCTGCTTGGCCTGCGTGAAATATGTACTGCAACCCAAAAAAAACATTACACATATGAAACTAGCAGGAACCAATTTCCATAGACACTCTTGCACAATGACTGAGAAAGCTTTAATTTTTAGACATGAGGCTGATTAGCAAGTGTGTGGTGACATGGCACAGACATCACAATGTTCAAAATCCTGTGTAGCAGTTATGCCCTCCTAACAGTGTTTATAGCCCAAGCCGTTGTGTAGTGTGATCCCTGTCACCTGTGTAGATGATGATGGCTGGTAACCTTGACACACTGTAAGTTGTGTGACCATGTACGACAGTCTGATGCACAGCGTGAGACAGCGTTAGATGATGCAGCTGTCACAAAGTCGATGGCAAAGGGGTTTGTGTGATGGGTAACACGCATTTTAGGTATCCTTAAGTAATTTGTAGGGCCTACACACATTTACACAAAGAAGAAAGTGCTATGACATGTGCTTTTAGATCTCTGGTGGCAATATTAAAGAGAACTTGGAGTAAGATGTCAAAAGCAAACTTCACGTTACTTAAGACCGAGGTGGAAAGTTTCAAAGCCCCCCATGCTAAAGGATAACGCTATCCAAGCTGCAAAATCCTTTAATAATGCATTCTATGGGCACCTACAAGTATGCATGGATCATGCTATCCCAAGCAAAACCACAAATCACTCCTCCAAGAAAAGGAAACCAATCTGGTGGACCCCTGCCATAAACAAGCTATACAACAGGAGGAGGAAACTAGTACAGAAAAGAGTAAAATCCCAAGAAGGGAAGACATCCCTGATCAATATCAGCAAGAAACTACGATCCCTCATAAAATCATCCAAGGCTAGCTTCAAAAGAAAACTTGCCAAGGACTCCAAAGATAACCACAAGGCATTATTTAGCTATGTCAAGAATCTAAGTGGCAATGCTCAGATCTGCTCGGAGTTAGTGCAGAATGGCATAAAATACACTGAACCGACCAATATCGCCAACATCCTGGCAGACAGGTTCAGTGCAAACTTCACCCCCCCTCACCCCCAAAAGGTCCCATAACCATACCAGAAGCATGTAGAGCCCCTGAAATCACAGACACTCAGGTTAAAACAGCCCTCTCCAAAACCAAAAACACAGCATCAATGGGACCAGACGTTGTACCAGGCTGCGTCCTACACGAGCTCAAAGACGAACTAACACCTCACCTAAACACACTGTTCAAACTCAGCCTCTCCACAGGCTACATACCCATAGAGTGGAGCACAGCAATGGTTATTCCTCTCCACAAAGGTGAAGCAGCCCCAACAGACCCCGGGAACTATCGCCCTACATGCCTGACTAGCTTGGTCTGCAAGGCTATGGAGCACATCATCATGGAACTCATTAACAGAGACATTGGGAGCCTCCAAACACTGGACCCTACCCAGTTCGATTTTGTTAAGCGCAGATCGTGCCTCCTGAAGCTGGTGGACTTCTTTGAGACAGTTACCAAGGCTATAGAAGATGGAAAGGTGGTACACACAGCCTACCTAGACCTCGCAAAGGCCTCCAACACCATTCCCCATTCTGGTATTATAGACAAGCTCACCAGCCTGAACATAAACCCCTAAGTCACAAGATGGGTTGCCAACTGGCTCTCGGACAAAACCCACATGGTGAGAGTTGCGGGAGCTAGGTCCAACTCTAAACCGGTTACAAGTGGCATTCCCAGGGCTCAGTCCTAGGACCCCTCCTGTTCGGCATATACTTCTCAGAGGTACAGGCAAGAACAGGAGGACTATGGCTAAGTTCGCAGACGACTGCAAACTAGGGGCTATAATTGACTCTCAGGCTGACACAGACATCCTCCAAAAGGGTCTCACTGGTGTCAAAATCATGGCCTCAAGCTAAATGCCAAAAAGTGCATAGTCATGCCCTTTGGAAAAAACAAAGTACCCACAAACTACCACATAGGTGGTAGTCCTCTAAATACGGAAAACATAATAAGGGATCTGGGGACCCAAGTAGATAGTAATCTCTCCTTTGATAATCACACTGGCAAAGTGGTGAGAAAATCCTTCTATGTGGCCCACCTAATCACAAAAGGGTTCACATCCAGATCAAAAGAGGTCATTGTGCCCCTCTACTCATCAGACCCATCATAGAGTACAAAGCCCCATTTGGGATGTACCTTACAAGACAACTGCAGCAGCTGGAAAGACCACAGAAGTACCTCACCAAGAGGATCACTGGCCTCAGATGCCCTATGCAGCTTGACTGAAGAAACTCCAGCTGTACTCGGTTGCATACCGCCTACTCAGAGGTGATCTCTGCCTGACATACATGGCCATGTCCAACCCAGAATTGATGGACATGCTCCACCTAAAGAAAACCTTATCCCCGTGAACCACATGCTCTAGGGATCTAAACCTCACCACAACAATAAATAGGACATGCTGGAGGGATAGATTCCTGTCCCAGAGACTTCCCATGCTTTGGAACAAGAGTCCAATCTACATTAGGCAGAGCTCCTCGCTAACCCTCTTCAAGAAAAACCTTGACGAGTGGATGGGAAATAGAAAGTTTATCCCGGGGATCACTTCAGTGGCCCTGCCGGACTGAGGGACAGGGAACTAATCCAAGGGGACGGCGAAAGCCAACATTCTGGCTAGGCTTATAAATACCTTCGGGCAGATAGCCTAGTACCTACCTATGAACCTATAATATCTATCTGTGACCGAAAAGCAGCAGGCAAAATGGCAACTGCCTTTTGGTATAAACAGTGACAATAAAATATTCCTGGCCTTCCATGCAGATCAAGAGCAAGTTTCCTCAGCAATGCCAATGCATGGACTGTAGATTTAAAGTAGGTGTTTTAAGGTGTATGTACACTAACATCCACAAATACTCCCCTGATCTACATTGTGTTGTTCTGCTTGAATACGGTTTTGTGGCTTGTAATAGTCTGTAGAATTACTGCCTATTATACAATTCTTCCTCTAAAACGTGCACGCTGATTTGCCAGCCCAACCAGCGTGCCCGTTGTAAATCCCTCAATATACAAACGGAAAAAGGTCTGGTCGCCCGGACTTTTTCCGTTAGTACTACTGTCTCGCTATGTTAAAAGAGTTTAACATAGCGACACAGGTTTAAAAAAAGCAATGCAGATCTCCGTTGCTTTTTTAAAGCTGTCTCGCTATGTTAAACTCCTTTAACATAGCGACACAGTGTGTAAAAAGCAACGGAGATCTTGCGATCTCCGTTGCTTTTTTTTTTAAACCTGTCTCGCTATATTAAATGGGTTTAACATAGAGAGACAGCTTTAAAATAAGTAACGGAGATCTCCGTTGCTTATTTTAAAGCTGTCTTGCTATGTTAAACCCATTTAACATAGCGAAACAGTAAAAAGCAACTGAGATCTTGCGTTCTCCGTTGCTTTTGCCCACAGCTCTGATGTACTGCGTAGGCTTGCGCAGTACATCAGAACTGCCGCGGAATACCAGACAGCTGCAGAAGGGCAGCAAAGAGACATTATACAATGCCATTATTTAAGAAAAGTAATTATTTCTTTTCTTAAATAATGTCATTGTATAATAGCAATAACCCACTTCTGGGTGTGGGTAATGCAGGATTTAACCATGGTTGTCTTTGTTTGGCCCCTCGGGCTTCACCCTCAGGACCAAACCACTCCAACCGTGGTTAAATCCCGCATTACCCACACCCAGGCGTGGGTTATTGCTATAGTACTTACCTAAGAACCCATTTATGTGACAGGGAACATGAAAGTAGTAATGGGACATTTAAAGAATGAAAGAAAGAACTCCAAGGTTCATGTGGGAAATGAAAGAATGCTCTGCTATTAACAGCACTAATGAACCCAGCAGCACAGGTTTCCTAAGAAATGCCAACAAAATTACTCCTTCACAAAGATCCAAACAATGGTTTCCAGCAAATGAGTGTACGAGCATGGAACAGCACTGCTTTTATTAATACATAATGTCACTGTTTTACATATGAAAAAGAAGTGAATGAGTGTAATGCTAAGTCAGGGAACACGCAAAACCAGGAAACACAATTATAACATCAGTACAAAACCAGTTCTGCATCCTCTGATGAAAGCGTAAATCCTCAGTGTTAAGGGCAGTGACCAGCTGTTTTAGAACAGCGGTTACAAATTCTCAGAAATGTCACCACTGACAGCAGTCGGATCCCTATAATTACTGTACACATTTTACTCACAAAAGGTTTCAGATTTCTCAAAAGTAACCAGCTGTACTCAGCTCACTTCTACATATTTTTGAGCTTTTACACAGGTGGAGACAAAATAATCTTTATTTCTATATCCTGTATCCCTAACAGGCCATATTGCTGCATAAATATTTAACAGCAAGCTTTCAGAATGGCAAAATAACATAGAAGAAACAAGAAATAAACAGTGAATATCAAGAAGTGCATTCTTGGAAGCCATGACTGCACTTTCTTGTCTTCCACTTGGTGCATTATAAGATATATGTTGGTGTCATAAAGGGCACAAAGCACTGCCTGTGTATGTCTAACCCCAGGCAAAGAGCTCATACTTGACAATTTAATGGATGAATAGGATCATTATAATTCACTGAAGTCTCCCTCAGATGACAAGAGTGCTTTACTTATAAGAAATGCAGCTTTCATGTAATAGCTTCCATTGTACACAGTTCTGAAAATGTTATCACCAAAATAGGGGCTGCGGTGAAAACGAAACACACAAAAGCAATGATACAGCAAATAATTCCTCTGTAAACTATACTACAACTGAAGTTAGAGTACCTTGGTATACTACAAAGTACACATCTCAGAGTTAGTGCAGATATGTAGCTGTAAAC
>NC_056746.1:124791103-124861103 GCF_019279795.1 Protopterus annectens | reverse complement strand
GAAATAACATGGCACATGTGCTGAAATAACATGGCACAAGTGCTGAAATGTCAAGGCACAAGTGCTGAAGTAACATGGCACAAGTGCTGAAATAACATGACAAAAGTGCTGAAATAACATGGCATAAGTGCTGAATAACATGGCAAAAGTGCTGAAATAACATGGAACAAGTGATGAATAACATGGCACAAGTGCTGAAATATCATGGCACAAGTGCTGAAATATCATGGCACAAGTGCTGAAATAACATAGAACAAGTGCTGAAATAACATAGAACAAGTGCTGAAATACCATGGCACAAGTGGTGAAATAAAATGGCACAAGTGCTGAAATAACATAGAACAAGTGCTGAAATACCATCGCACAAGTGCTGAAATAACATGGCACAAGTGTTGAAATAACATAGAACAAGTGCTGAAATACCATGGCACAAGTGCTGAAATAACATGTCACAAGTGCTGAAATAACATAGAACAAGTGCTGAAATGCCATGGCACAAGTGTTGAAATAACATGATAGATGTGCTGAAATATCATGGGACAAGTGCTGAAATACCATGGCACAAGTGCTGAAATAACATGGCACAAGTGCTGAAATATCATGGCAAAAGTGCTGAAATATCATGGCACAAGTGCTGAAATAACATAGAACAAGTACTGAAATAACATGGCACAAGTGTTGAAATAACATGGCACAAGTGCTGAAATATTGTGGCACAAGTGCTGAAATACCATGGCACAAATGCTGAAATAACATGGCACAAGTGCTGAAATATCATGACATAAGTGCTGAAATAACATTGCACAAGTGCTGAAATAAGATTGCACAAGTGCTGAAATAACATGGCACAAGTGCTGAAATAACATGGAACAAGTGCTGAAATAACATGGCAAAAGTGCAGAATTATCATGGCACAAGTGCTGAAATAACATAGAACAAATGTTGAAATACCATGGCACAAGTGCTGAAATAACATGGCACAAGTGCTGAAATAACATAGAACAAGTGCTGAAATAACATAGAACAAGTGCTGAAATATCATGGCACAAGTGCTGAAATACTATGGCACAAGTGCTGAAATATAATGGCACAAGTGCTGAAATAACATAGAACAAGTGCTGAAATAGCATGGCACAAGTGCTGAAATAAATGGCACAAGTGCTGAAATAACATAGAACAAGTGCTGAAATAACATGGAACAAGTGCTGAAATAACATGGCACAAGTGCTGAAATAACATGGAACAAGTGCTGAAATAACATGGCAAAAGTGCAGAAATATCATGGCACAAGTGCTGAAATAACATAGAACAAATATTGAAATACCATGGCACAAGTGCTGAACTAACATGGCACAAGTGCTGAAATAACATAGAACAAGTGCTGAAATATCATGGCACAAGTGCTGAAATACTATGGCACAAGTGCTGAAATATAATGGCACAAGTGCTGAAATAACATAGAACAAGTGCTGAAATAACATGGAACAAGTGCTGAAATAGCATGGCACAAGTGCTGAAATAAATGGCACAAGTGCTGAAATAACATAGAACAAGTGTGAACTATCAAGGCACAAGTGCTGAAATAACACAGAAGAAGTGCTGAAATATCATGGCACAAGTGCTGAAATAACATGGCACAAGTGCTGAAATAGCATAGAACAAGTGCTGAAATAACATGGCACAAGTGCTGAAATATCAAGGCACAAGTGCTGAAATAACATGGCACAAGTGCTGAAATATCAAGGCACAAGTGCTGAAATAACATGGCACAAGTGCTGAAATAACATGACAAAAGTGCTGAAATAACATGGCATCAGTGCTGAATAACATGGCAAAAGTGCTGAAATAACATGGCATAAGTGCTGAATAACATGGCACAAGTGCTGAAATAACATGGCACAAGTGCTGAAATAACATGGCAAAAGTGCTGAAATATCATGGTACAAGTGCTGAAATTTCATGGCACAAGTGCTGAAATAACATAGAACAAGTACTGAAATAACATGGCACAAGTGTTGAAATAACATGGCACAAGTGCTGAAATATTGTGGCACAAGTGCTGAAATACCATGGCACAAGTACTGAAATAACATAGCACAAGTGCTGAAATACCATGGCACAAGTGCTGAAATAACATGGCACAAGTGCTGAAATAACATAGAACAAGTGCTGAAATAACATGACACAAGTGTTGAAATACCATGGCACAAGTGCTGAAATAACATGGCACAAGTGCTGAAATATCATGGCAAAAGTGCTGAAATATCATGGCACAAGTGCTGAAATAACATAGAAAAAGTACTGAAATAACATGGCACAAGTGTTGAAATAACATGGCACAAGTGCTGAAATATTGTGGCACAAGTGCTGAAATACCATGGCACAAGTGCTGAAATAACATAGCACAAGTGCTGAAATAACATAGAACAAGTGCTGAAATACCATGGCAAAAGTGCTGAAATAACATGGCACAAGTGCTGAAATAACATAGAACAAGTGCTGAAATAACATGGCACAAGTGCTGAAATATCATGGCATAAGTGCTGAAATAACATTGCACAAGTGCTGAAATAACATGACACAAGTGCTGAAATAACATGACACAAGTGCTGAAATAACATGGAACAAGTGCTAAAATATCATGGCACAAGTGCTGAAATAACATGGAACAAGTGCTGAAATATCATGGCACAAGTGCTGAAATAACATAGAACAAGTGCTGAAATACCATGGCACAAGTGCTGAAATAATATGGCACAAGTGCTGAAATAACATGGAACAAGTGCTGAAATATCATGGCACAAGTGATGAAATAACATAGAACAAGTGCTGAAATACCATGGCACAAGTGCTGAAATAACATGGCAAAAGTGCTGAAATATCATGGCACAAGTGCTGAAATAAAATGGCACAAGTGCTGAAATAATATGGAACAAGTGTTGAAATATCATGCCACAACTGCTGAAATATCATGGCACAACTGCTAAAATAACATGGTACAAGTGCTGAAATATCATGGCACAAGTGCTGAAATATCATGGCACAAGTGCTGAAATAACATAGAACAAGTGCTGAAATAACATGGAACAAGTGCTGAAATAACATGGAACAAGTGCTGAAATAACATGGCACAAGTGCTGAAATAACATGGCACAAGTGCTGAAATAACGGCAAAAGTGCAGAAATATCATGGCACAAGTGCTGAAATACCAAGGCACAAGTGCTGAAATATCATAGCACAAGTGCTGAAATAACATGGACCATGCTGAAATAACATGGAACAAGTGCTGAAATAACATGGCACAAGTGCTGAAATAACATAGAACAAGTGCTGACATATCATGGCACAAGTGCTGAAATACCATGGCACAAGTGCTGAAACATAGAACAAGTGCTGAAATATCATGGCACAAGTGCTGAAATACCATGGCACAAGTGCTGAAATATCATGGTACAAGTGCTGAAATAACATAGAACAAGTGCTGAAATAACATGGAACAAGTGCTGAAATAACATGGCACAAGTGCTGAAATAACATGGAACAAGTGCTGAAATAACATGGCAAAAGTGCAGAAATATCATGGCACAAGTGCTGAAATAACATAGAACAAATGCTGAAATACCATGGCACAAGTGCTGAAATAACATGGCACAAGTGCTGAAATAACATAGAACAAGTGCTGAAATATCATGGCACGAGTGCTGAAATACTATGGCACAAGTGCTGAAATATAATGGCACAAGTGCTGAAATAACATAGAACAAGTGCTGAAATACCATGGCACAAGTGCTGAAATAACATGGCAAAAGTGCTGAAATAAAATGGCACAAGTGCTGAAATAACATAAAACAAGTGTGAACTATCAAGGCACAAGTGCTGAAATAACACAGAAGAAGTGCTGAAATATCATGGCACAAGTGCTGAAATAACATGGCACAAGTGCTGAAATAGCATAGAACAAGTGCTGAAATAACATGGCACAAGTGCTGAAATATCAAGCACAAGTGCAGAAATATCAAGGCACAAGTGCAGAAATAACATGGCACAAGTGCTGAAATATCAAGGCACAAGTGCTGAAATAACATGGCACAAGTGCTGAAATAACATGACAAAAGTGCTGAAATAACACGGCATCAGTGCTGAATAACATGGCAAAAGTGCTGAAATAACATGGCATAAGTGCTGAATAACATGGCACAAGTGCTGAAATAACATGGCATAAGTGCTGAATAACATGGCACAAGTGCTGAAATACCATGGCACAAGTGCTGAAATAACATAGCACAAGTGCTGAAATACCATGGCACAACTGCTGAAATAACATGGCACAAGTGCTGAAATAACATAGAACAAGTGCTGAAATAACATGACACAAGTGTTGAAATACCATGGCACAAGTGCTGAAATAACATGGCACAAGTGCAAAAATATCATGGCAAAAGTGCTGAAATATCATGGCACAAGTGCTGAAATAACATAGAACAAGTACTGAAATAACATAGAACAAGTACTGAAATAACATGGCACAAGTGTTGAAATAACATGGCACAAGTGCTGAAATATTGTGGCACAAGTGCTGAAATACCATGGCACAAGTGCTGAAATAACATAGCACAAGTGCTGAAATAACATAGAACAAGTGCTGAAATACCATGGCACAAGTGCTGAAATAACATGGCACAAGTGCTGAAATAACATAAAACAAGTGCTGAAATAACATGGCACAAGTGCTGAAATATCATGGCATAAGTGCTGAAATAACATTGCACAAGTGCTGAAATAACATTGCACAAGTGCTGAAATAACATGACACAAGTGCTGAAATAACATGGAACAAGTGCTAAAATATCATGGCACAAGTGCTGAAATAACATGGAACAAGTGCTGAAATACCATGGCACAAGTGCTGAAATAATATGGCACAAGTGCTGAAATAACATGGAACAAGTGCTGAAATATCATGGCACAAGTGCTGAAATAACATGGAACAAGTGCTGAAATATCATGGCACAAGTGCTGAAATAACATAGAACAAGTGCTGAAATACCATGGCACAAGTGCTGAAATAACATGGCAAAAGTGCTGAAATATCATGGCACAAGTGCTGAAATAAAATGGCACAAGTGCTGAAATAATATGGAACAAGTGTTGAAATATCATGCCACAACTGCTGAAATATCATGGCACAACTGCTGAAATATCATGGCACAAGTGCTGAAATATCATGGCACAAGTGCTGAAATAACATAGAACAAGTGCTGAAATAACATGGAACAAGTGCTGAAATAACATGGCACAAGTGCTGAAATAACGGCAAAAGTGCAGAAATATCATGGCACAAGTGCTGAAATACCAAGGCACAAGTGCTGAAATATCATAGCACAAGTGCTGAAATAACATGGACCATGCTGAAATAACATGGAACAAGTGCTGAAATAACATGGCACAAGTGCTGAAATAACATAGAACAAGTGCTGACATATCATGGCACAAGTGCTGAAATACCATGGCACAAGTGCTGAAACATAGAACAAGTGCTGAAATATCATGGCACAAGTGCTGAAATACCATGGCACAAGTGCTGAAATATCATGGTACAAGTGCTGAAACAACATAGAACAAGTGCTGAAATAACATGGAACAAGTGCTGAAATAACATGGCACAAGTGCTGAAATAACATGGAAGAAGTGCTGAAATAACATGGCAAAAGTGCAGAAATATCATGGCACAAGTGCTGAAATAACATAGAACAAGTGCTGAAATACCATGGCACAAGTGCTGAAATAACATAGAACAAGTGCTGAAATACCATGGCACAAGTGCTGAAATAACATGGCACAAGTGCTGAAATAACATAGAACAAGTGCTGAAATATCATGGCACAAGTGCTGAAATACTAAGGCACAAGTGCTGGAATATAATGGCACAAGTGCTGAAATAACATATAACAAGTGTGAACTATCAAGGCACAAGTGCTGAAATAACATAGAAGAAGTGCTGAAATATCATGGCACAAGTGCTGAAATAGCATAGAACAAGTGCTGAAATAACATGGCACAAGTGCTGAAATATCAAGGCACAAGTGCTGAAATAACATGGCACAAGTGCTGAAATAACATGCCAAAAGTGCTGAAATAACATGGCATCAGTGCTGAATAACATGGCAAAAGTGCTGAAATAACATGGCATAAGTGCTGAATAACATGGCACAAGTGCTGAAATAACATGGCAAAAGTGCTGAAATATCATGGTACAAGTGCTGAAATTTCATGGCACAAGTGCTGAAATAACATGGAATAAGTGCTGAACTATCAAGGCACAAGTGCTGAAATACCATGGCACAAGTGCTGAAATATCATGGGACAAGTGCTGAAATACCATGGCACAACTGCTGAAATAACATGGAACAAGTGCTGAAATACCATGGAACAAGTGCTGAAATAACATGGAACAAGTGCTGAAATATCATGGCACAAGTGCTGAAATAACATGGAACAAGTGCAATAGCATGGCACAAGTGCCGAAATATCATGGCACAAGTGCTGAAATGTCATGGAACAAGTGGTGAAATATGGCACAAGTGCTGAAATAAACTGGAACAATGTCTGAAATATCATGGCACAAGTGCTGAAACAACATGGCACAACTGCTGAAATAACATGGCACAAGTGCTGAAATAACATGGAACAAGTGCTGAAATATCATGGCACAAGTGTTCAAATACCATGGCACAAGTGCTGAAATAACATGGCACAAGTGCTGAAATAACATGGCACAAGTGCTGAAATATCATGGCACGAGTGCTGAAATAACATGTAACAAGTGCTAAAATATCATGGCACAAGTGCTGAAATATGGAAAAAGTGCTGAAATAACATGGAAAAAGTTCATAGGTTGATAATAGGCTATCTGCTCTAGGGCATTTACAAGCCTAGCCAGAGTGCGTTTGGCTTTCACCACCCTTCTTAGATTAGTTGACTGTGCCTCTGTATAGTAGGTCACAGAAGATAGCCCACTTAAAGTTAGTTTACCATGCCTCTGTCTAGCAGTGACACAGAAGAGATCCCAGGGGTAAATTTACAATCTCCCATTCAAATGTCGAGATTCTTCTTCAAGAAAGTGCTGAAGTAACACGGAAAAAGTGCTGAAATAACATGGCACAAGTGCTGAAATAACACAGCGCAAGTGCTGAATTTACATGGCACAACTGCTGAAATAACATGGAACAAGTGCTGAAATAACATGGAACAAGTGCTGAAATAACACGGAAAAGGTGCTGAAATATCATGGCACAAGTGCTGAAATATCATGGCACAAGTGCTGAAATAACATAGAACAAGTGCTGAAATATCATGGCACAAGTGCTGAAATACCATGGCACAAGTTCTGAAATATCATGGCACAAGTGCTGAAATAACATGGCACTGAAATAACATGGCACTGAAATAACATGGCACAAGTGCTTAAATAACATGGCACAAGTGCTGAAATCACATAGAACAAGTGCTGAAATGTCAAGGCACAAGTGCTGAAATATCATGGCACAAGTGCTGAAATAACATGGCACAAGTGCTGAATAACATGGCATAAGTGCTGAATAACATGGCAAAAGTGCTGAAATAACATGGAACAAGTGCCGAATAACATGGCAAAAGTGCTGAAATAACATGGCACAAGTGCTGAAATAACATGGCAAAAGTGCTGAAATTTCATGGCACAAGTGCTGAAATAACATGGCAAAAGTGCTGAAAAATCATGGAACAAGTGCTGAAATATCATGGCACAAGTGCTGAAATAACATAGAACAAGTGCTGAAATACCATGGCACAAGTGGTGAAATAACATGGCACAAGTGCTGAAATAACATAGAACAAGTACTGAAATACCATTGCACAAGTGCTGAAATAACATGGCACAAATGCTGAAATAACATGGCAAAAGTGGTGAAATATCATGGCACAAGTGCTGAAATAACATGGCACAAGTGCTGAAATAACATAGCACAAGTGCTGAAATAACAAAGAACAAGTGCTGAAATACCATGGCACAAGTGCTGAAATAACATGGCACAAGTGCTGAAATAACATAGAACAAGTGCTGAAATGCCATGGCACAAGTGTTGAAATAACATGGCAGTTGTACTGAAATATCATGGCACAAGTGCTGAAATAACATAGAACAAGTGCTGAAATAACATGACACAAGTGCTGAAATACCATGGCACAAGTGCTGAAATAACATGGCACAAGTGCTGAAATATCATGGCAAAAGTGCTGAAATACCATAGCACAAGTGCTGAAAACATAGAACAAGTACTGAAATACCATGGCACAAGTGTTGAAATAACAGCACAAGTGCTGAAATAACATAGAACAAGTGCTGAAATACCATGGCACAAGTGCTGAAATAACATGGCACAAATGCTGAAATAACATAGAACAAGTGCTGAAATAACATGGCACAAGTGCTGAAATATCATGGCATAAGTGCTGAAATAACATAGAACAAGTGCTGAAATACCATGGCACAAGTGCTGAAATAACATGGCGCAAGTGCTGAAATAACATAGAACAAGTGTTGAAATACCATGGCACAAGTGCTGAAATAACATGGCGCAAGTGCTGAAATAACATAGAACAAGTGCTGAAATAACATGGCACAAGTGCTGAAATATCATGGCATAAGTGCTGAAATAACATAGAGCAAGTGCTGAAATACCATGGCACAAGTGCTGAAATAACATGGCACAAGTGCTGAAATAGCATGGAACAAGTGCTGAAATATCATGGCACAAGTGCTGAAATAACAGGGAACAAGTGCTGAAATATCATGGCACAAGTGCTGAAATAACATAGAACAAGTGCTGAAATACCATGGCACAAGTGCTGAAATAATATGGCACAAGTGCTGAAATAACATGGAACAAGTGCTGAAATATCATGGCACAAGTGCTGAAATAACATAGAACAAGTGCTGAAATACCATGGCACAAGTGCTGAAATAACATGGCAAAAGTGCTGAAATATCATGGCACAAGTGCTGAAATAAAATGGCACAAGTGCTGAAATAATATGGAACAAGTGTTGAAATATCATGCCACAACTGCTGAAATATCATGGCACAAGTGCTAAAATAACATGGTACAAGTGCTGAAATATCATGGCACAAGTGCTGAAATAACATAGAACAAGTGCTGAAATAACATGGCACAAGTGCTGAAATAGCAGCAAAAGTGCTGAAATATCATGGCACAAGTGCTGAAATACCATGGCACAAGTGCTGAAATAACATGGCACAAATGCTGAAATAACATAGAACAAGTGTTGAAATATCATGGCACAAGTGTTGAAATAGCATGGCACAAGTGCTGAAATACCATGGCACAAGTGCTGAAACATAGAACAAGTGCTGAAATATCATGGCACAAGTGCTGAAATACCATGGCACAAGTGCTGAAATATCATGGTACAAGTGCTGAAATAACATAGAACAAGTGCTGAAATAACATGGAACAAGTGCTGAAATAACATGGCACAAGTGGCGAAATAACATAGAACAAGTGCTGAAATATCATTGCACATGTGCTGAAATATCATGGCACAAGTGCTGAAATAACATAGAACAAGTGCTGAAATAACATGGAACAAGTGCTGAAATAACATGGCAAAAGTGCAGAAATATCATGGCACAAGTGCTGAAATAACATAGAACAAGTGCTGAAATATCATGGCACAAGTGCTGAAATACCATGGCACAAGTGCTGAAATAACATGGCACAAGTGCTGAAATATCATGGCACAAGTGCTGAAATACTATGGCACAAGTGCTTAAATATCATGGCACAAGTGCTGAAATAACATGGAACAAGTGCTGAAATAACATGGCACAAGTGCTGAAATAACATAGAACAAGTGTTGAAATATCAAGGCACAAGTGCTGAAATAACATAGAAGAAGTGCTGAAATATCATGGCACAAGTCCTGAAATAACATGGCACAAGTGCTGAAATAGCATAGAACAAGTGCTGAAATAACATGGCACAAGTGCTGAAATATCAAGGCACAAGTGCTGGAATAACATGGCACAAGTGTTGAAATAACATGGCACAAGTGCTGAAATAACATGGCATAAGTGCTGAATAACATGGCACAAGTGCTGAAATAACATGGCACAAGTGCTGAAATAACATGGCAAAAGTGCTGAAATAACATGGCAAAAGTGCTGAAATATCATGGTACAAGTGCTAAAATTTCATGGCACAAGTGCTGAAATAACACGGAACAAGTGCTGAAATATCAAGGCACAAGTGCTGAAATACCATGGCACAAGTGCTGAAATACCATGGCACAACTGCTGAAATAACATGGAACAAGTGTTGAAATATCAAGGCAAAAGTGCTGAAATATCATGGCACAAGTGCTGAAATACCATGGAACAAGTGCTGAAATAACATGGAACAAGTGCTGAAACATCATGGCACAAGTGCTGAAATAACATGGAACAAGTGCAATAGCATGGCACAAGTGCCGAAATATCATGGCACAAGTGCTGAAATGTCATGGAACAAGTGGTGAAATATGGCACAAGTGCTGAAATAAACTGGAACGTCTGAAATAACATGGCACAAGTGCTGAAATAACATGGAACAAGTGCTGAAATAACACGGAAAAGGTGCTGAAATATCATGGCACAAGTGCTGAAATAACATGGCACAAGTGCTGAAATGACACGGAAAAGGTGCTGAAATAACATGGCACAAGTGCTGAAATAACATGGAACAAGTTTTGAAATATCATGGCACAAGTGCTGAAATAATATGGCACAAGTGGTGAAATATCATGACACAAGTGCTGAAATAATATGGAACAAGTGCTGAAATAACATGGAACAAGTGCTGAAATAACATGGAACAAGTGCGGAAATATCATGGCACAAGTGCTGAAATAACATAACATGGAACAAGTGCTGAAATAACATGGAACAAGTGCAGAAATATCATGGAACAAGTGCTGAAATATGGCACAAGTGCTGAAATATCACGGAACAAGTGCTGAAATATCATGGCACAAGTGCTGAAATATCATGGCACAAGTGCTGAAATAACATGGAACAATTGCTGAAATATCATGGAACAAGTGCTGAAATATCATGGCACAAGTGCTGAAATAACATAACATGGAACAAGTGCTGAAATAACATGGCACAAGTGTAGAAATATCATGGAACCAAGTGCTGAAATAACACGGCACAAGTGCTGAAATATCATGGCACAAGTGCTGAAATAACATGACACAAGTGCTGAAATAACATGGAACAAGTGCTGAAATATGGCACAAGTGCTGAAATAACATGACACAAGTGCTGATATAACATGGAACAAGTGCTGAAATATGGTACAAGTGTTGAAATAACATGGAACAAGTGCTGAAATAACATGGCACAAGTGCTGAAATATCATGGCACAAGTGCTGAAATAACATGACACAACTGCTGAAATAACATGACACAAGTGCTGAAATAACATGGAACAAGTGCTGAAATATTTAACAAGTGCTGAAATATCAAGGAACAAGTGCTGAAATAACATGGAAAAAGTGCTGAAATATCATGACACAACTGCTGAAATAACATGGCAAAACTGCTGAAATAACATGGCACAAGTGCTGAAATATCATGGCACAAGTGCTTAAATAACATGGCACAAGTGCTGAAATATCATGGCACAAGTGCTTAAATAACATGGCACAAGTGCTGAAATAACATGGAACAAGTGCTGAAATATCATGACACAACTGCTGAAATAACATGGCACAAGTGCTGAAATATCATGGCACAAGTGCTTAAATAACATGGCACAAGTGCTGAAATATCATGGCACAAGTGCTTAAATAACATGGCACAAGTGCTGAAATAACATGGCACAAGTGCTGAAATATCATGGCACAAGTGCTGAAATAACATGGAGCAAGTGCTGAAATAACATGGAACAAGTGCTGAAATAACATGACACAAGTGCTGAAATAACATGACACAAGTGCTGAAATATGGTACAAGTGCTGAAATATCATGACACAACTGCTGAAATAACATGGCACAACTGCTGAAATATCATTGCACACGTGCTTAAATAACATGGCACAAGTGCTGAAATTACATGACACAAGTGCTGAAATAACATGACACAAGTGCTGAAATAACATGGAACAAGTGCTGAAATATTTAATAAGTGCTGAAATATCATGGAACAAGTGCTGAAATAACATGGAACAAGTTTTATCACAACTGTGGCAATCTGGTAAGTTTGCTGTTTTGGAACACAGACAGTGTTTTAATAATAATTACGGAGACAGAACAGTGAAATGATGAGCGAAACTTGTTGAGGTTGTACATTAGCACTTCCAAATCAGATGTGACAGTTCTGTCCCAGAAAAGATTGGACTTCTCTGTGGAGATAAAGGGCAGCAGCTTTTTTGTGTGGAGGACTTTAAGTACCACAGCAAGAAGGGATCAGAAGACTGACCTGCAGACCAGTGCAGCTGTGGTGGTGAATTAACAGCAGAGTTAGAGAACAAAGCTTTCTCTCCTAATGTATAGGTCTATCACACATGCTCAGAACACACACACACACACACACACACACACACACACACACACACAATTATCTCTGAACCTGCTTTAGATCCCACTGCTTAGCTACAATATTAACATTTTCTGCCTTACTTAGTTCACTCTCTCATCTCCATTTCTTTGAAATTCTAAGCAGTGATGTATCTGAAAACCCCCTAATGCACTTCTTCAATCAATGTTCACCATCCACTTCTGCATAACTCTCGCTCATACTGTAATAGCTTGCCTTTACTTTATATGAATGCCATCTAATTAGCAAATGTATTGTAATTATTAATGTGAATTACTTAATGTCTGTTCATGTATAGGTTCATAGGTTCATACTAGGCTATCTGCCCAAGGGCAAACCTTGACACGGTTATTAATAATAATAGAATGTGCTGTTCATGTATATTACAGAATATCTGCTTAAAAATGTTTGTAATATTTAAACTAAATATTTTTGAATTATTGTTGAACATTGTAAAACTATTTTTCATAAAATGTTTTGTAATACGTTGGAGCTTTTCTCCCTCTGCTGAAAATGGTCTCCTACCCAGTTGGTCTTTCCTGGTACTCAAACGTCAATCAATAAGTCATTTAATCAATAAATAATTAAGTTGGACCTTTTCTCCACAGTCCTAGGCTGAAAAAGGTTTCTGACTCAACCCAGTCAGACAAACCAGGTAAATAAATAAATAAAAATAAAAATATATGGTCACATACTAAACAATAGTTCTGATATTTGAGTTAAAAGGATGAAATCAATGAGTCATGAAACAGGGGAGCCGGGCTCACTATCTAAGGAACAAGTGAATCCAACAGAATCTGAGAAGAAAGCTAGTGTTCCTCTGTATTATCAGGAATCTGCTGAGATGGTTTGTGAAGCCAGTGAAGATGAGCCCCACTAGTGTTCCTCTGTAATATCAGGAATCAGCTGAGGTGGTTTGTGAAGCCAGTGAAGATGACCCCCACTAGTGTCCCTCTATATTAATAGGGAATCAGCTGAGGTGGTTTGTGCAGCCAGTGAAGATGACCCCCGCTACTGTTCCTCTGTATTATTAGGAATCTGCTGAGGTGGTTTGTGCAGCCAGTGAAGATGACCCCCGCTAGTGTTCCTATGTATTATCAGGTATCAACTGAGGTGGTTTGTGCAGTCAGTGAAGATGACCCCCACTAGTGTTCCTCTGTATTATCAGGAATTAGCTGAGGTAGTTTGTGAAGTCAGTGAAGATGACCCCCACTAGTTTTCCTCTGTAATATCAGGAATCAGCTGAGGTGGTTTGTGAAGCCAGTGAAGATGACCCCCACTAGTGTTCCTCTGTATTAATAGGGAATCAGCTGAGGTGGTTTGTGCAGCCAGTGAAGATAACCCCCGGCATCTGCTATGGAATGTGTACAAGGCAAAGTTCAATGGAGGGAGTAGTTCTTGGGTGAGGATTAAACCTCTTATTTCACCTTGGAATACCTCCGGATTCTGCAGAACAATCTAAAGACTGTTGTTGAGAACAGGAAGTACGGTTTGTTCCCCTTTCTGTAATGACTCTCATCAGGACATTTGATTTACAGGATGGATGGATAGTGAAATGGGGCCAAATCTGATTTATTACAAAACTTTGACTACTTCAACTGTCCTGTAGCTGGTTCCTCTACAGAGACAGTTAACAGGATTACAGCATGTGACCATTTACACCTTATCAATGTCCACCCTCAGACTAAACCTCCTCTCTCGGAGAGATCTAGACCAGTCAAGCCAAGGATGAATTTGTGAATACTCACACAAACATCCATTTCCCATCTGTAGGAAGATAATGTATCACACTGCTTAATTTACAGTGGGAGCCTATTCTAAACATTTTTTTCTTATCTTATCTGCTAGTGAAGATTTAGATACCTTATTCTTGTATTTGTGGGGCTATTCGATTTGTGGAGATACAAAATTTCCAGGACCACCGGATCTTTACTCGCTAGAAAGAAAGTCATAAATCTCCCCTCAGGAGTCTGTAGGATACTGAATAAAGGGACAGTGCTTCCAGTCCTTTCTGGTAGCTTAGGAGTTTTAAGTCAAAACTCTTTTTAATTATGAACCTCTGGGGTCTTTCTAGTTGTTTGCTATATATACTGACATGCACCCTAAAGGAGGCACTGTATTTAACAACTGTTCTAATCAATGCTGCATATAATGGGACATTGGATTTCCTGGATCTAGAAGATTCCCCTGCTAAGTAGAAGGACTTCCTGACTACTGTTCTTGCATGACGATCAAAGGAGAGGCAATTGTCAACCCAAGTACTCAGGTCTCTAACAACATTCTCATTCTGGAATGAGGCACTGTCTATGGCATGTGCCTGGGGTGACATTTTACCAATGTGACAATGTCACACTTTTCTGCATTTAATTTAAACCCATTATTAGCACATCAAATGTTTCCAAGTGAAGATTCTTATTGCAGCTCTTGGATGACACAGGGTGACTTGATAATGAATCCCAGTTTACAGCTGTCTGCAGACTTGGTTAGCCAGATGTCTTGGTTTGTGGTCTGCAGGCCATAAATGCAAATACCAAACATGGAGCCTTACAGACAATCACTATGTACCTTCATGCTCTTTGATGAAATACCTACATTGTATGGGTTGTGTCATTCAGTCAATTTGCTATCCATCTAAACACATGGGGATCTATTTGTAATGCACTGAGCTTACTAACTATGCTAGTGTCAAGGGCCTTGGCCAGGTTGAAGAATGGAATGTGTATAGCATGGTCACTGTCTACAATTTGTGTTACTCTTAAAAAGAAGTTAACTAGATTAATTAGATTGGATCTACCCTTCAGAAAGTTAAACTGCTGTGGGTCTAACCTGATGAGATTTTTAATGTCATACTTAATTAGGTAAGTTAGAATATGCATCATGGCTTTGCATATGATGCCTGTCGGCTGATGGGTCTGTAATTCCTGGGGTCAGTGGCAGGGCCACTGCTGTACACCAATGTTGATGGATGACCGCAGTGGCTAAACTCAGGTTAGTTTACAGAGCGTCTCTGCCAGGGCTTGCCTGGTTGTTGTTGTGCCTTTCAGCTTTTCCCGGTTAGGGGTCGCCACAGCGGAACTCCGGTCCGCTAATGATTGGCAGTAGATTTTTACGTACCGAGTTGCCGGCCCTGACGCACAACCTTCAACAAAGGTATGCCCATTCATGCATGTCTCCACACAGAAGACGCTCTAGCTGAGAATCGAACAGGACATTTTACTGTGAGGCGACAACGCTACCGCAGCAGCACCACCGCAGCATGGTTTATTAAATAGCCAGATATATACTTTCAGGTCCCATGGAGGATGTATTTAGCCTTTGACAGCACCTTTAGTACATGATCTCTGATTATGATGGGGGTCTGAGGGACTTAGGAATAAGTGGGTTTTATGTATTCATTCCCGGGCTGAAGTTGGCACTGATCTTTTTAGCTAGTATGTTGGCAATATCTAGTGAGTCAGAGTAGGTGATGCCATCCTGAATAAGTTCTGGGCAGTCTTGGGTGTTATGTGCTTAGCTTCAGATGCTTTCCAAAATTCATGGGCTTCCTTAGTAATCCTCATAGTTTTTTTAAGTCTTTAGTCAATATTCTAATGCTATTCTCAATTTGTGGATCCATACATCTGATGTACACTTAAAGGATATTTTTTCTTTTACTGTTTTACTGTGCAGTTTATTTATGTTGGTAGACTATCAGGGTTATTTGCTTTTAAAGTTCCCATTATATTTAGATCTGGGAGGTACTGTGAATTCTATATATTTATTTAAGTGGGCACAGAATTATTTTGTAAAACTTCCTGGTGAGACAATGTCCGGGGTTATTGTGGAATAAGTGAATACTGAAATGTTACCACAGAATTTTTATAAGATTTGTATGTCTAAAATGCATCAATTCAAAGAACGTACTATCTCCAGGTTTATAGGTTCCAATGGTGAAGGTCACTAGTTTATCTTCCCACTTAACCAGGGAAGGAGTCACTGGGGGGGGGGGGGCTTAAAATATTCATAATGACCAGGTTGAGAATATTATGACCTTTACTTGGTTTATTAATCTTTTCTAAGGAAGTTTCTTTTTATGAAATCTAAGAATATTTGGCATATCCTGCAAATATTTAAAATGCTGGTACTCCTGCTTATTGATGAGCTATTAAAAGTCTCCCAAAATAATGGAGCTTTTGTTTAGCGGGAGTTCACTGACTACCTCTAGGAATCTAACATGATTATCAGGGGACACAGATCCTGTAGCAGGCTATAAACTGATAGTTGATTTTGTTTACTGTAACTTAGAGCTCAGTGAGGGCTATGAGTGGGCCCCTGGGAAATTTTTGAAGAGGTAATATGGCCTCTAAGAAATACGCAGACACCATCATGGTTCCATTTGGTCTGAAATCATTGTAACTGCAAAACCCAGGAATGGAGGTAATACTTTCTGATAATTTACAGCATGTTTCAATAAATACACAAACACGTTTCCAAATGCAGGGGAGCCATAAGGTTTGGGTCTCCTGCACTGGGGGACATCCATGTCTACCTAATTGCTGAATGGCTATAGTAGCTGTTCTACGACATCATCCCTACATATATGACTATGTGATTACTGAATGGCTACAGCAGCTGTTCTACATCATCCCTACATCCATGTCTACATAATTACTGAATGGCTACAGCAGCTGTTCTACGACATCATCCCTACATCCATGACTCCATAATTATTGAATGGCTACAGCAGCTGTTCTGCATCATCACTACATCCATGTCTACTATTTACTGAATGGCTACAGCAGCTGTTCTACGACATTATCCCTACATCCATGTCTCCATAATTATTGAATGGCTACAGCAGCTGTTCTATGACATCATCCCTACATCCATGTCTACGTAATTACTGCATGGCTACAGCAGCTGTTCTACGACATCATCCATACGTCCATGACAACGTAATTACTGAATGGCTACAGCAGCTGTTCTACGACATCATCCCTACATCTATGTCTGCATAATTACGGAATGGCTTTAACAGCTATTCTATGACATCATCCCTACATCCATGACTACATAATTACTGAATGGCTACAATAGCTGTTCTATGACATCATCCCTACATCCATGACTATGTAATAACTGAATGGCTACAGCAGCTGTTCTACATCATCCCTACATCCTTGTCTACATAATTACTGAATGGCTATAGCAGTGTTCTATGACATCACCCATACATCCATGTCTACGTAATTAATGAATGACTACAGCAGCTGTTCTAAGACATCATGCATGGATCATGCAATCCCTAACAGAACCAAGATGCTATCCTCCAAAAAAAGGAAGCCAATCTGGTGGTCCCCTGCTATAAACAAACTCTACAACAGAAGAAAGAAACTGTTGCAAAAAAGAGTAAAATCCCATGATTGGAGGAACTCCGTGGTCAGCCTCAGTAAGAAGTTGAGATCTCTCATAAAATCCTCCAAAGCTAGTTACGAAAACAAATTCGCCACTGATTCGAAAGACAACCACAAAGCATTGTACAGCTATGTCAAGAATTTCAATGGCAACACTCAGATCTGCTCTGAGTTACAGCACAATGGCATTAAATATACAGAACCAACTGATATTGCCAACATCCTGGCAGATAGGTTCAGTGCTAACTTTACCCCTCTCTCATCCCCTAAAGGGCCCATCTCTATACCGGAAGAATGCAAAGTACCTGTAATCACAGCTGCACAGGTAAAAACCACAGTCTCCAAAGCCAAGAACACAGCATCCATGGGACCTGACAACATCCCAGGCTGCATTCTACATGAACTACAGAACGAACGGGCACCCCACCTAAAGTACCATGTTCAATCATAGCTTCACTTCAGGCTTTGTGCCCACTGAATGGCGCACTGCAGCAGTTATCCCACTCCACAAAGGGGGAGCTACCATGGACCCCGGGAACTACCGCCCCATTAGCCTGATGAGCCTGGTCTGCAAGGCTATGGAGCGTATCATCATGGAACTTATAAACAATGACATTGGTAATCTCCAAACTCTGGACCCAACCCAGTTCAAGTTTGTAAAAGGCAGATCATGTCTCCTAAACCTGATTGACTTCTTTGAAGTGGTCACCAAAGCTGTAGATGAGGGTAAGGTGGTACACACAGCCTATCTAGATCTCGCCAAGGCTTTCAACACCATCCCCCACTCTGGAATTACAGACAAACTCACTAAACTAAGTATAAATCCCTATGTCACCAGATGGGCTGCCAACTGGCTCACTGACAGAACCCACACTGTGAAAGTAGCAGACTCTAAATCCAACTTCAGACCAGTGACAAGTGGAGTACCACAGGGTTGAGTCCTAGGTCCTCTCCTGTTTGGTATCTACTTCACTGAAGTACAGGCTAACACAGAAGGTCTTTGGATAACAAAGTTCGCAGATGACTGCAAACTAGGAGCCATAATCAAATCTCCTAACGATGTGGACATCCTACAAAAGGGCCTCAGTGAGACAGATGCCTGGTGTCAAAGCCATGGCCTCAAGCTCAATACCAAAATGTGCATTGTCATCCCTTTTGGTAAAACCTCTGTACCCATGAACTACCACATAGGCGGTAGTCTACTTAACACCGAAAGTGTGATAAGAGACCTTGGGACACAGGTGGACAGTAGTCTGTCCTTTGATAATCACATTGCCACAGTAGTCAGGAAATCCTTCTACGTGGCACACCTCATCACAAAAGGTTTCTCATCCAGGAAAAAAAGGTCATTGTTCTCATCACTCATTAGACCCATTATAGAGTACAGCGCCCCTTTTGGTATGTACCTCACAAGACATCTACAACAACTGGAAAGGCCACAGAAATATCTCACAAAGAGGATTACCGGACTGAAACAGATGCCCTATGCAGACCGTCTCAAAAAACTCCAGCTTTACTCTGTCACATATCACCTATCAGAGGCGATCTCTGCCTAACATACAAAGCTATGTCAAACCCAGAGCTGTTGGACATGCTCCATGTAAAGAAATCCCAATCCCTCCGAGCTACACGCTCTAGGGACCTAAACCTTGTCACCACAATAAACAGAACATGCTGGAGGGATAGAGTCCTATCTCAGAGACTTCCCATACTCTGGAACAAACTACCTATCTATATCAAACAAAGCTCCTCATTAGCACTCTTCAAGAAAAATCTTGATGATTGGATGGGAGATAGAAAAATTCACCCCGGGGATCACTTCTGTGGCTCTGCTTGACAGGGGCACATTTGGCTAGGCTTATATAGGCACTAGGGCCAATAGCCTAGTACCTACCTATGAACCTATCATCCCTACATCCATGTGTACATAATTACTGAATAACTGCAGCAGCTGTTCTACATCATCATCCCTACATCCATGTCTACGTAATTGCTGAATGGCTACAGCAGCTGTTCTACAACATCATCTGTACATCCATGACTACGTAATTACTGAATGGCTACAGTAGCTGTTCTATATCATCCCTACATCCATGTCTATGTAATTCCTGAATGGCTACAGCAGCTGTTCTACATCATCGCTACATCCATGACTACGTAATTACTGAACATCCCCCCTACAGTAATTACTGAGTGGCTGCAGCAGCTGTTCTGTGACATCATCCCTACATCCATAACTACTTAATTACTGAATGGCTACAGCAGCTGTTCTATGACATCATCCTTACATCCATGACTACGTAATTACCGAATGGCTAGAGTAGCTGTTTTACACCATCCCTACATCCAATTCTATGTAATTAATGAATGGCTACAGCAGCTGTTGTGACATCAGCCTTACATCCATGACTACGTAACTACTAAATGGCTACAGTAGCTGTTCTACAACATCACCCCTACATCCACGTCTACGTAATTACTGAATGGCTGCAGCAGCTGTTCTATGACATCATCCCTACACCCATGTGTACGTAATTAATGAATGGCTACAGTAGCTATTCTATGACATTATTCCCAGATTTCACCTCATATTTTTGCTCTATCCCTCACAAAATGTTTGATTTTCTTGGTAATCGCTGGAAACTACAGTGTGTTAATAACACCAGACATTATAGACTCACACTTCTCAATCTTTGGAAAATATATTTTGTTTGACAAAAAACGTGTTTTATTAACTTTTCAAGTAAATTATAAAAATTGTCCCTGGTTTTGAGCCTTTGCTCCCCTCCCCCATTAGTGTTGCATTTGTCACTGATTCCTGAGCAATAAGTTGAGAACTACATGTGACACTGCTTACCACGATCCAGTTTTATGTGCGACAATCAAGCAGTTCTGCATGCAGCTTCCTTTGGTGGTACTACTGATGAGATGGTCCTTTGTCTGCTCTGTACCCAGTGCCTCACATTTATCTCTTAACCTCCAGGAAAAATACTATAGCTTGAGATTTAGTTGGGAATGGCTTCTTTTTGCAGCATTCCATGTGGGGGGCTTTAAAGCTCAAAGATCACCTTCTTCCATGAACATGCTGATGGTAGCCTTCACCATTCTGACCACATTAGAGATGAAAATGTTGAAAAGGAGTGGACTGAAGACTAATCACGGGGGCAGGGTGGGGTAGATACTCCAGTGGAGGCAGCTTCTACCACCAGTAAGGATTCCTGTGTCCAGATTCATCTCTTGATCTCCCTGATGCAGAGCCACCTTTACCTCCAACGAAATTAATGACTGCCTTAGGAAGGCCTAAAACATAACAGTGATAACAGGCTGAGCAAATCCAAAGTCTTAGAGGAAATCAAACAATTATTTAACTTATTAATATGGTTTTAAAGTCTTTTAGGGCTGACAGTGTTATCTGGGATTAAAAGTCACTTTGTCTAGAACCATACCCCTTGCTCTCACAAGTTTACATGTGAACAGGATATTCAAACGAAAAAATGAAATGGCTGCACAGCCTCCATTAAGATGCGGTCACTGGATCAGAGTAACCCTGAGAATATAAACCATCTACACCTACAGTGGGATGACAAAGAATGGTTACATTAAAAAAATGCCTGAGACTGAAATAAAGTTATCACTTGGTACAAACGATACAAAAGCATTGTGTTGTAACTAGTTACTAGGAAACCCTGCGTTAATGACAGAGCTAATATGATTTGCATGATCAATCATTCAGTCACTGTTCACAAAGATAAGAGAATTCACTTCAGCTGTGAAGAGCAGAGAAGCTCTGAGCTGTAAAAATGGCAAGGTCTGCCGTGAATCCTCTTATGCAAATGATTTCTTAGAACTCAGCAGATAATGGGAACAAGCAGTGTGAAGAGATAACACCTTGTATGAGAACACTGACGTGAAATATTCAGGCATCCTGCTCTATCTAGTCTGTCGTCATGGAAAGGGGTCAACACTAACTTGTTAAATCAAAGTGTGAGCACATCTGAAAATACAGCTGCGGCCTTTTTTTTTTTTTTAATAAGAAACATCTTTATTGACATAGGCAAACCATAATGAGATATTATCAGGTAAAAACAGTACACATCACATATAAACTTCTATACATTCACTGTCAACTAACGTTACATATACAGCGACCACCACCCTAACGTGAAGGGAACACACGTTCTTTACAGTTGTAGAACAAGTATTGGAAATGAAAAACTGCATTTGCAAATATTCAGAAATGAAAAATCTTGAGGGTTGGGCTTGTGATAGCTATTCAGAACAATATATGTATCTCTGTTCAATATAGGATGCATAGGAACAGGTTGTGCAAAGAAAGTTATTAAAATTAGTTTGTGTGGGCAGCTACAGAAATCCTGTTTTCAATATTCTATACATTTCATAAGAGCATCACTACAAGAATGTAGAAAGGATGCAAATGCAGGGGATAAGAAACAAGACAGACAGGGTACCAGGACTTCAACTACATGACAATAAAGAGGAACACACAGGCACATCATTTAAAGTGCATCACATGAGTACAATTCTTAGACAGAGTACCTTTCCAAACTAGAATAAGGAGGTACAGTTTTAACTTGGGGTATGTGTGCTTGAGGGACACAGCAGTATCAAGGACAATGTCCAGAGGATTTATTTTTCATGGGTGATGAATATATTAAAACATCTTTCTCAGGAGAAAGTGGCAAACTTTAGCAATAACACAAACTCAGGTATGGATAATGCATGATTTACTCAAAACTGATACAGTGTGAGCATGACTGCAAAATCCTAGTCATCAAACAACTCTAACCATGGGTAAACCTGCACTGCCCACACCTGGATGTACAGCTGGCCATTTTAAGTGTACTATCTGTACTGTTATGCCCTTAAGGGGTCATCTGCATATATACCATCGCCCTTCACTATGTTTAAGTTATTACACACAGAAGATTCTACCTTAGCTGGGTCTTTCTTGTAGTTTTAATTGAATGGTTTGTCTGTGTGATCTTTTTACAATTTGATTCTATGTAGAGGGTCTAGGATCTTGTTTATATTTTATACAGTTGTGCCTATTTAACTGATTTTTGCACTTTGCTGGACTGAAAGCTATTTTCTTCTTAGACTGTAAAATTTTTGCTGTACATAATAATTGACTGCTCTGTCTAATCAATGTGCAAGTTTTTACATAGTTAAGAGGTTTCACTACACAATCTGAAGCATGTGTGGAATTCATCAGTTCATGTATGATACATAAACCATTTCATGTATGCAATTCTTAGGTAAGGCAGATGGCACTGGAGAGCTGTTTACCTAGGATTACGTAGCAATTTAATTGTAGAAGAAATGGGACTTATGAATAACTGAGATAACCTTTCAATCTCTTAGAGCAGGAAATCTGGACAGACCCATAAATGAAAGTGGGACAAGGGCCCAAAAATAAGGACAATTTTTTAAAATACTGCTGTTACAAACTTAGAAAGTTAATAGAATAACAGGTTTTACAATAGTATGAATTTTCTGAATGATATGAAGTCTGAAACTCAAATGTCTGTCATTATTTTTTAACTTCAGTCTTTAATGATTTACCACCAGTTTGCCAGAAAACCACAATTTTATGAAAGACGGACCAAAAATATGAGGCAAAAATCTGGATATTCTGCGAAAATCTGCACAGTTGAGAGGTATGAAACTGACATGGTCCTTAACCTGTCATCAAAGTAATGTTTTCTAGTACATGTTGGGGAGGAATATTGCTATGTAATCCTTTTGAGATGGTTGTTAAATAAGAGGTAAAAAACTGCTGATAAATCTACATTAGAAATACAGTTTTCCCTCTTAGGACTATAAATCCTTTTCATGGAAAGAAATTTTACTTATTAAAATAAATGGTACTTACGTATTATCGCAACCAGATCTGTCAGCTGAACAGCGGCTGCTTCACGATACTTTATTGTGTCAGCAAATGTAGTCAAAGTGCATTGGATAGTGTGTGCGTGTCCCAGAAATATGTGTTGCCTTTAGTTTTATTTAAAAATAACAAAGTATTTCGGTCCCTTGCACGGATGCATCACTGCTGTTATCGCAACCACTACTGTTATTTCAAGACCGGGTGCTGCACGCTCGTTTCTCGTGTCAAAAAAAAAAAAAAACAGATGTGTTTGTGTCCTGCTAATGTGTCCTACTTGTATTTTATGTAAAAAAACATAGTTCATTCCTCCTGGGAAGATGGGTCATTGAACACAACTAGGGAATAAGCTGTCAACATTAACAGAGCAGTAAAGAAGAAATGGCCATGACTGCTCAACTCGAATGTCTCAACCTCAGACCCTGTCTCCTTCACAATGCAAAAACATGAGGCACACCTACTTTGTTATTGCAATGCTTCCTTTAATGGGTAATTTACACATTAGGGAAACTAGAAACCTTACAAATAAGACCTTGTCTGTGTTCACTTACTATCTAATAACTGTCCTAACGGCCACTCCTTTACTGTTATAATTGTACATTCCTTCGTATGATGGCAGCCATGTTCTTTCAATCATGCATCTATGTGCAAAACAGGACAAGGAATTTGATGCTTGCTCCTGGTGCATGACCACTGCACTCCAAAAGAAATGTACACTTTGAACACCCATTTTAAGAATGGGATGCAGTCCTCTCAACACAACTGTGCCAATTTCGCAACCGCAAAAATCTGGTTGCGATAATACATAAGTACCAAATAAATTGTCATTTATGGAAATTATTTACATTATTAGCTGATTATATGTTAATATAGCAAAAAAAATAAATAAATAAAAGTCACTTGCCAGACAGTGCTCCTAGGTCACCCCTGAAAAGGGACAAATGGGTCCAGTGGCTTACCCAATCAACAAAAAAAAAAAAAAGAAGGGTCATTCTCAATCTGCTACAATCTCTGCAGACTAACATAGAGACGCCTTGCTGAAGTTTCAAGTAGTTGATTTAGTTAAGGAGGTAGATGGACAGGTGTTCTTCCTACTTAACTGAATACACTACCTGAAACTTAAACAATGTGTGTTTATTCCTCCCAAAGGGAGGGTATCAGAGACAGAGTCTCCTAGATCTGCTAGCTAAAGAGATTTTATCTGGACTAATCCTTTATACTCTGTTTCTTGTTAGTTTTTCTGGGTCACAGGTGGGATAAGAGACTTGACAGGAACCTTCTGGATTACCTTAGATTTTAGGTTCTGGGTAAAAACTGGGAGATTGATGACTTGATTAAAAGTAACCTTTGCAACCACTCTGAGGGGCTTGATCTTAAAAAGGCCCCATCCTTGTGGAAAATCAGATAGTGCTCACTCACCATGGGAGCCAGAAAACTCTGATAGTCTTCCTGAACATGTCAGAGAAAAGACCTTAAATCAGCTTGATGAGCATTATCAGAAGGTGACATAGTCAACTTATCCAGAGCAAAGTGACATCCCACGAAGGGGCGACCTGTTTATGAGGAAGTCTCGGGTGTAAAACTTCTTTCAGGATTTGTTTTATCACAAAGAAAGAAAGTGGAGGATCCAAAGACAGATTATGCTGAAATGTCTGCAAGATGAACCTTTATAGAAGTATAAGAGAGGCCAGAATAAAACTCTCACAAATATTTGAGCACCAGACATACAAAATCCCTGGTAGGTTCATGGTTACTGGATAGGCATCAACTAAAAAATTTCTTCCACTAACAATACAGGGTTTTCTAGTAGCAGACTTTCTTGCCTCTCTTAATAACTGCTGTGCTTCCTTATGAAATAAGTGCCTAACATGTACCAAGAACTGAATCGTCCAGGCAGTCGGCTGAGGTTTTGTGAGACGAAGGTGTATCGAACTCCTCCTGTCTTGTGTGCTGAAGTTTTGTGAGACGGGGGTGTATCGAACTCCTCCTGTCTTGTGTGCTGAGGTTTTGTGAGGCTGGGGGGCATCGAACTCCTCCTGTCCTGTGCGAGTAGATCCAGTCTATGAGAATGGTTTGTAACTGCCCTTTGGTCAGTTCCATAAGTAGGGAGAAATGAAAGTTATGTTCTTACCATAACAATACATCCATGATGTCTGTCTCCATCTGGTTCAACCGGTGTGTTATTGGATCTGACTCACATCTTACAACGGCCAAATTCTCAACACTTCAACTCGCTGGGCTCTGCCTCCCCTACCCATAATTACCTGTTCCCCAACAGATACCTGAGATTGAGTTTGCCCCATTTTAGTCAAGCTCCAAAATACATTACTCACGCAAAGGAGGAGGACAAAGGACTCCAAGAAAAGGACACCAACTAAGTCTTCCCCACGGGGTCATCTCAGGCAATGAGACTAGCCAGAAATGCAGGGGAAGAAGGGGGAAAGTTGAACCACACAGAGGCAGACATGGATCTATTGTTATGGTAAGTACATAACTTTTGCATCCAGTTTTGTCTTCTCCATCTGGCCTCAACCTGTAGGACAGTGAAAAGGATGGAAACACAAAGGAACGTTCTCCTTCCAAGGGAATGAAAAAGCATCTAGATTCCTTCCTTGTTTGCAAGGAGTTCTGGAACAACTTATTTAGTTGTCTGCTTTGAAAAAGGTGAAAAGATCTACTTGAGATGTTCCCCACAATTAGATCAGTTCCTGGCAGTCCCTCTCTAATTTGCATTCATGAGGGTCTGTTTTGGCCCTGCTCAGCTTGTCTGCCACTAAAGTTTGCTCTGTAAGATGTTTGGAGGGTTGAGGAATGCTGGAGGTCTAACTCTCAGTCCATCACAGCCAACCTGCACAGGGGTATGACCTTGTGCCTCCATACTTGTTTATGTACCAGATGACTATGGTACTGTCTGTAATCACTTGAAGATATCATGGGGACCATAAGTGATGAACAGAATTCAAGGCACGGATCACGGCCAACATCTCCTTTCTACTGATGTGTTCTGAAAAACTCCAAAGGCTTTGCACCCTGACCTCACTGAAACTGGTCCACAAGCAAAATCTGGCACGTCTCTGTGAGAGATTGGTTTAGGGTCTGAGGAGATAAAGGGAGACCTTGGTTCAGCTGAATTTGCAGTCTCCACCAATGCAGTTCCCTTTTTAGAAAGCCCAAAACTGGAATTTGATAATCCAGAGAATGCAAACGCTGGGCATTTTTTCTGTTTGTTTAAGATTTAGTGTGGTTAGGGGAATCATGATAATCACAGAAGCCATAAACCCTATGATCATGAGAAATTCTCTTACAGAAGTTGGAGACTGATTGAAAAAGTTCATGAAAGATCAGAAGACAGAACAGAAACACAATCCTGTGAGATGGAGTCAAAGAGGATTTTGCCATATTTATCTTAAAGCCCAGGCTGGACAAAAAAGATATAACCCAGGTTAATGACTCTTGACATATGAAAGACTCTGTAGAAATAAGTAAGACATGTATATACAGAACAATATGAATACCATTAAATCTGCAATAAATTATAACTGGAGCTAGACATTTTGTGAATACCCTTGGAGCTGGAGATAATCCAAAGGGTAATGCAAAGAACCTCAGAAATTCCCTGAAGCCTGTGGTAACTAGCATCATTTAAGTTTAGTGTTACCAAGTACCTCACTGGAGGAATGAGCGGTAAAAGGTTCTGTAAGACCAACATTTTGAATTTTGGTACTTTCACATACAGATTTTAAAATGAAAGATCTAGTCCTCTTCTCCAAGAAGGCTATTTCTTTGGTAGCAGAAGCATACATACATTTGCCTCTTTGACTTACAGGCACTGGCTTTATGTCTCCTTGGCTGTTTAAGGACTAAAGAACCTGAGGAAAATATGTGTTGGGTTCAGAAGGTGGGGAAGAATATTTTGCATAATGATTAAGGTGTTTATTTCACATGCACAAGGTACAGGGCTTGAGTCTCACCTTTATTCACTATCTGGCTACTGGCTATGGATGTAATAGTCCGCAGTCTGTCTAGTATTTACCTATGAACCCAATTTATTCGTGTAATTAACAGGAGCTGCTCTACATTTGGCATCTTTTGTCAGAGGTCCAGAGGGTTTCTGCTGTTATCCAAGGCAAAAAAACAAGAAAATAAGTACATTTTGTTATACTACTGCACTTATTCAACTGTATTTTGACTAATAGCTGCATTATTTCAGCTTTTTACTGTTTGTGACTATATCATTTTCTGCACTTGATTTCAACTGTTCTGTTAGCCCAGACAGCACAGTCTAGACTCAGATCTGCTGATTCTAACACTTGAGCACTAAACCAGCCATCTTGTATTAAGAAAGGCTCACCTGCACCCTTGTGGCAGAGAGCCTTGTCTGAGTTGGGACTGCTGCAGGAAGGTTCATTGTGTGCTTTCTTATTGGTAGATTAGCTTAAAAGTGTTTATTTTCACTGGTGTTGAAGCCTAGCATTTGCGTGTTGCTGCACACTGCACTCATGCAGCAGGGGTTAGTGGGGCCTTGTATAGATACAAATGTGTCATAACACAAAATTTCCCTAGACATCCATCAGCAGAACCCTTCCAAGCCACCTTTATGCTCTACGGGCAACTAAGCTGCGCAGTGAACAGCGTTGCTGCACTTTTCATCCCTAGTCTTCACTAGAATAAGCCTACTTGTTTGTCCTAGCGCAAAAACTGGTCTAACTAGCCCACCCCTTCCCTAACAGTACTTACAGTAAAATCCTGCTATAATGGACAGTCAGTTTCCCATCATTTCTCTGGCATTCTGAACAACTTTGGCATCCTAAGGCACTATAATAACTGCCTCATTTATATTGGCAACTAATTACTCCTAAAGCAAACTAATACCCTATGTGAGAGATGTAATTACATTATAAAACTGAATCAATTCTTTCATATAACAGAAAATGGACATCAAACAGGTTGTTAGCACACACACTTCATCTCTCTCACAAAATAAGGACACAACACAAAAACCCACATATGTGGAGGTACTCACTAGAAGCTTACCAAAAGATAAGAGACCTCCCAAAAGTAAACCACTTGCACACGCTGCAGTGCAAATAGAAACCACTACACATAAAAACACACACACCAGTGTCTCAGCAAATAAGGCCCTAAGTCAAAACACCTCAAAACCTAATATCTTGGTCATTGGCGACTCCACAGTGAGATGCACAAATGTCCCCCTCAGCAGGCTGGACAAAGAGAAGGTCATAGTTAGCTGCCTGTCATGTGCCACGATCTGTCAAATCACACATGCGCTCAAGTTGCTCAACAAGTACCATTATGACCCTGTCATAGTCCATGTTGGGGTGAATGACTTGAAACATACCTCTCTGGACTATATGAAGAGAGACATCACTGAACTCTCAGATTATGTGTCCCAGACAGCTAAACAAATAGGTCATCAGCCCACACACTTCACCTCTCACACAAAATAAGGACACAACACATTAACCCTGATATGCAGAGGTACTCACTAGAAGCCTAGCATTCTACCTTCACCCATGATGTACCAACACCTTTGCCCAACTGTTCTTGGAATTCATAAATTTCAATGCCCTGCATCACCTAATCCATAGTCCCACCAAGGGCTCCAATATCCTAGACCTGGTCATTCCCAACATGGGAAATCCATGCTTCACACCTATGGTCACCCCCTCATTGGTCAGGCCTAACCATAAGCTAATCACCCTTGACATCCGCATACCTCCCCCACCCACCAGTAAGGAAACCTCCATAAAAAACTTCTCCAAAGCCAACTTCATGCTACTCAAGTCTGAAGAGACAAACTTTATGACAGCCATGCAGATGGGAAATGAAAGTTCGACTACTGAATCCTACACTAAGGCACTGTACGAGCACATCCACTCATGCATGAATTGTGCCATCCCAAATAGAACCAAGATGCTCTCCTCCAAACAAAGGAAGCCAATCTGGTGGTCCCCTGCCCTAAACAAACTTTACAACAAAAGGAAAAAACTGTTGCAGAAGAGAGGAAATTCCCAGGATGCAAAAAACTCCCTTATCAGCCTCAGTAAGAAGCTGAGAACCCTCATAAAATCATCCAAAGCTAGTTAGGAAAATAAAATTGCCAAAGATTCCAAAGACAACCCACAAGGCATTCTATAGCTATGTCAAGAATCTAAATGGCAATGTTCAGATCTGTTCTGAGCTACAACAGAATGGCATTAAATATACTGACCCAAGGATATTGCCAATATCCTGGCAGAGCGATTCAGTGCCAACTTCACCTCCCTCTCACCCCATAAAGGGCCCATCTCAATGCTGAAAGATTGCCAAATTCTGGTAATAACAGCCACACAGGTAAAAAAACGCACTCTCCAAAGCTAAGAATACAGCATCCATGGCACCAGACGACATCCCGGGCTGTGTACTACATGAACTACAAATTAACTGGCACCTCACCTAAGTGTCATGTTAATCACAGCCTCACCTGAGCCTTCATGCCCACTGAGTGGTGCACAGCTACAGTTATCCCACTCCACAAGGGGGGCTCCACTTTGGATCCTGGGAACTACCGCCCCATCAGTCTGACGAGCCTGATCTGCAAGGCCATGGAACGTATTATCATGGAACTTATAAACAAAGACATTGGCAACCTTCAAACACTGGAGCCCACCCAGGTTGGTTTCATGAAGGGCTGATCTTGTATCCTGAATCTGACTGACTTCTTCGAATCAGTCTGCAGAGCTGTGGACAAGGGTAAAGTGGTCCACACAGCCTATCTAGACCTCGCCAAGGTCTTTTGACATCATCCCCCACTCTGGAATCGTAGATAAACTTACTAAGCTGGGCATTAATTTGTACGTCACTCGATGGGTTGCCAACTGGCTTACTGACAGAACCCACATTGTAACAGTAGTCGACTCCAAATCCAGCTCCAGACAAGTGACAAGTGGAGTACCTCAGGGTTCAGTCCTGGGTCCGCACTTGTTTGGCATCTACTTCTCTGAAGTACAGGCCAACACTAAGGGACTCTGGCTAACAAAGTTTGCAGATGACTGCAAACTGGGAGCCATTATTGAATCCCCAAATTATGTTGATATTCTACAAAAGGGCCTCACAGAAACAGATGCTTGGTGCCAGAGCCATGGGCTCAAGCTCAATGCCAAGAAATGTATAGTTATCCCCTCTGGGAAAAAAACATGTGCACATGAATTATCACATAGTTGGCAGTATAATAAACACCAAAAGTGTTATAAGAGACTTAGGGACACAGGTGGGACAGTGGTCTTACCTTCTATAACCACATTGCCACAACAGTCAGGAAATCCTTCTATGTGGCACACCTCATTACTAAGAGCTTTTCATCCAGAAAAAAGGAGGTCATTGTCCCACTGTACCCATCCCTCATTAGACCCATTATAGAATACAACTCCTTGTTTGGTATGCATCTCTCAAGATATCTGCAACAACTGGAAAGGCTGCAGAAATACCTCACTAAAAGAATCACAGGACTAAAGCAGATGCCCTATGCTGACCATCTAAAAAAACTCCAGCTATACTCTGTTGCATATCATCTACTCAGAGGAGTTCTTTGCTTAACATACAAGGCCATGTCAAACCCAGAGCTGTTGGACATGCTACACTTAAAGAAATACCAATCTCTCAGAGCCACACACTCCAGGGATCTAAACTTTGTCATCACAATGAACAAAACATGCTGGAGGTATACGATCCTGACCCAAAGACTCCCCAGTCTCTGGAATAGACTGTCCATACATGTCAAGCAGAGCACCTCTTTGGCCCTCTTCAAAAGGAACCTTGACGATTGGATTCACAGCGGGGAACACATCAGTCACCCTGCTAGACAGGAGTCCAGGAAAGTAAATATTGTGGGAAGAAATAGCCAGGGAATTGTTATGGCTAGGCTTGTATAGGCCCTAGGGCCGATAGCCTACTACCAACCTATGATGCCACAATACAAACAAAAAAGGATGGACTTCAACAACTGGTTAAGCTTTTGGTGTCAATCCAGGGGGATCCAATATCTGTCAGCCTGGGAAGACATGGCTGATAGACCACACTGCTTTGCCAGAGATGGTTTGCATCTGTCTCCCCTAGGCTTTCAGATACTGGCAAAGGCACTTGCCTCCCCCTTAGTGCCTTTTTTAGGCAATGTCAAAACAACAAAATTTTGAACATAACAAAATCCACTAAAGACAAACGCAACTTTTTGCTGCTTAATGCTAAGAGTCCAAACAGGAAACTGCACTACCTGGAAGCACTCCTCACCTTGGAAGATGCCTGATGTCTATGCAGTCACTGAGACTTGGATCATGGCTACAGACAGCAACCCAGCTGTGCAAGGCCACAATAGCTTCCACATACTCAGACCTCAAAACAAGCATAAAGAAAACAAAGGTGGAGGTGTGGTGGAGGTGCGGCCACCTTTATTACAGCCAAGTACACCTGGGAATGGTCAAACTGTATGACCTTCTCAAGCTAGTCCCTGTCCAACTAACTATAGGCAAAATACCCTACACCACTGCTAGCCAAGTACACCTCGGGACTTGTCAGACAGTATGACCTTCTCAAGCTAGTCCATGTCCAACTAACTACAGGCAAAATACCCTACCACACCATTGCTAGCCAAGTACACCTCGGGACTGGTCAAACAGTATGACCTTCTCAAGCTAGTCCATGTCCAACTAACTATAGGCAAAATACCCTACCACACTATTGCTAGCCAAGTACACCTTGGGACTGGTCAAACAGTATGACCTTCTCAAGCTAGTCCATGTCCAACTAACTATAGGCAAAATACCCTACCATACCACTGCTAGCCAAGTATACCTCGAGACTGGTCAAACAGTATGACTTTCTCACGCTAATCCATGTCCAACTAACTATAGGCAAAATACCCTACCACACCATTGCTAGCCAAGTACACCTTGAGACTGGTCAAACAGTATGACCTTCTCAAGCTAGTCCATGTCCAACTAACTATAGGCAAAATACCCTACCATACCATTGCTAGCCAAGTATACCTCGAGACTGGTCAAACAGTATGACTTTCTCACGCTAATCCATGTCCAACTAACTATAGGCAAAATACCCTACCACACCATTGCTAGCCAAGTACACCTTGAGACTGGTCAAACAGTATGACTTTCTCAAGCTAGTCCATGTCCAACTATAGGCAAAACACCCTACCACACCATTGCTAGCCAAGTATACCTCGGGACTGGTCAGACAGTACGACCTTCTCAAGCTAGTCCATGTCCAACTAACTATAGGCAAAATACCCTACCACACCATTGCTAGCCAAGTACACCTCAAGACTGGTCAAACAGTATGACCTTCTCAAGCTAGTCCATGTCCAACTAACTACAGGTAAAATACCCTACCACACCATTGCTAGCCAAGTACACCTCGGGACTGGTCAGACAGTATGACCTTCGCAAGCTAGTCCATGTCCAACTAAATACAGGCAAAATACCCTACCACACCATTGCTAGACAAATACACCTCGAGACTGGTCAAACAGTATGACCATCTCAAGCTAGTTCATGTCAAACTAACTATAGGCAAAATACCCTACCACACCATTGCTAGCAAAGTACACCTCAAGACTGGTCAAACAGTATGACTTTCTAAAGCTAGTCCATGTCCAACTAACTAAAGGCAAAATACCCTACCACACCATTGCTAGCTATAGGTCCCCCACCAAGAAAAGCACAACACCCACCACAGTCACTTGCCATACAGCCAAACATCTTGATTATGGGAGATTTCAACTATCCTTCCATCGACTGGGTGACATACATGAGTACAAACATGCTCACCCAGAGGTTCCTGGACTTTGTCTATACAAATACCCTTGTCTGCACCCCCGACACAGGGCTCAAATGTCCTAGACATAGTACTCACCAGCATGGGGGATGACTGCACTTCTCCCCTGTTTGATGACTCCCTGGTAAGGTTGGACCATAAAACAGTCTCGTTCGAGGTAACTCGACACCCCCACAGTAGTAAAAAACATTTTGCCAAAGCAAATTACAGTCTACTGAGTGATGGTGCAAACAGATTCAAACCCAGACAAGGACTCCTATCCAGAGATGTACACAAAGGCCCTGTATAAATACTTAAGCAACTGTATAGACCTGGCTGTACTCGAGTGGGTCAAAACCAGTTCCTGTCCAAAAAAAAAAAAAGCCACCCTGGTGGTCCTCAAATATAACCAAGTTATGTAGCAAGAGGAAGAAACTGATGTCCAAGAACAAGAGGGAACTGCCTAGATATAAGAAGAATTCCCTCCACAGCTTGAACAAGCAAATCAGAAATCTTGTCAAGTCCTCTAAAGCTAGCTATGAAGTCAAAATAGCATCCCTAGCTAAAGAAAATCATAAGGCATTCTTTACTTACATCCGAAATCTGAAAGGGAATGCCGAAATCTGAAAGGGAATGCCCAGTTATGTGCCAAACTGGTAGTGTATGGCACCACTCATACTGAACCTGAGGAAGTTGGCAACCTGCTGGTTTGGTGCAAACTTCACGCCCTGTCCCCACCAGACATACCCTAAAGCATATCTGACACCAGTCCTCTGCCTAGTATCTCTAGAGATCAGGTCACTACAGTGTCCTCCAAGGCCAGAAACATGGCCTCAATGGGACAGGATAACATCCCTGTTTGCCTACTAAGCAATTTAAGACCACTTGGCACTCTCTTTTACCACAAGCTGAGAACTGGCTTTGTTCTAGCAGAGTGGAGAACAGCAACAGTAATCCCCTTGCACAATGGGGGGCCATCAACCGACCCCAGAAACTATAGACCATACATCTAACCAGCATCATCTGCAAGGCCATGCAAAGAATAGTCATGGATCTTATCAACAAGGACACAAAGAACCTTCAAACTCTAGACCCTACCCAGTTTGGCTTTGTTAAGGGTAGAACATGCTTGTAAAACCTGGTAAACTTCTTTGAGAATGTCACCAAAGCCGTGGATGAAGTTTATACAGTGCATACTGCCCATCGTGACCTGGCCAAGGCTTCTGACACAATCCCCTACACAGGTATTATTGATAAGCTCTCCCATCTAAGAATTAGTCCTTACATCACTAGATGGGTAGCCAATTGGCTCACCGACAGAACACAGACTGTTAAAGTTGGTGACTCCACCTCTACCAGTAGACCAATCACCAGTGGTGTAGCACAAGGATCTGTGCTAGGCCCTTTGCTGTTTGAAATGTACTTCTCAGAAGTCCAGGCCAAAGTGGATGGCATGTGGCTTATCAGATTTGCTGATGATTGCAGTGCAGTCACTGATTCACCCAGTAATATTAACATACTGCAGCAGGGACTAACACAGATAAATGATTGCACCAAAACCATGGGTTAAAATTAAATATAAAGTACATTATCAACACCTTTGGCAAAATGGAATTTCCTGATAATTACAATTCTGAAAGCAACCCCCCCCCCCCCCCCACTCAACCTCAAACCCAGTGGTGCGAGATTTGGAAACACAGGTTGATAGCAATCTAAACTTCAATCAACATGTTTCCACAGTAGTAAGAAAAGCCTTCTATGATGCACATATCATAAATAAAGGCATCTCCACCTTCATCAGATTATTAATAGAGTACAATTCTTCCTTTTGCAGGTACCTCACATGACACCTGCATCAGCTGGAGATACTGCAGAGGTTTCTCACCAAGAAAATACAGGGCCTCCAAACCATGACTTATGTGGACAGACTGAAAGCCCTGTCACTGTACTCTGTATTTTACTGGCTGCTGACAGGCAACTTGTACCTGGCCTACAGGGCAGTTTCTGACCCTGTCCTACTGGAAATGCTGCACAACTTTAAGTCAAATAGCACAAGAGTGACTAGATCTAGGGAACTTAACCTAGCCTGTGACATTAACAGAACATGCCCAGAGATTGCTTCTCCTCTGGAATAAACTTCCAATTCATGTGAAGCAGAGCTCCTCTCTGACCCTATTTTCACACAACCTAGACAAATGGATGGGAGACCACAAATTCACCCTGGGTGTGGTGCCCATGTACCTTGTGGACAGGGATAGTCGGTGCTGATCACAGACCCAAGCTGCGAATAATACCCATCTAGTCATGGTCAATTGAAGTAACTCCGGTATAACATGGCTAAGCTTGTAAGGACTCTAGGGCCATTAACCTAGTAACCTCCTAAAAACCTATGTGACTATTCTCAAGGAGAAGCTAAAGGTTTTACTAGGAAAAAAGAAGTACAGTATGATTTATGCTTACTGGTATAAAGGAATACAAAGTTACTTAACTTTGTGGCCACGTTTCTTTATGATCATCAATCCATGTTCCTTATTGCATGTTTGTTATTTCTTAACCCTGACATCCTCATGGAAAGAGTTAAGAGCCAGGGACAACTGTGATCATGTAAATGGTTATGTCATTTTTCGGATGTTCCTAATAGTCCTCACTCAGTTAGCAGGCAACAGGAATGTACTGCATTGTTACAATGAAATGCTGCAAACATAAAAGTTCTGTACAACTACATTATTCATCTGGAGTATATACACTCCTTGGCTGGGCTCAGTCTTGTGGGTTTCTGTATGTGGCAGTACAACAAACGGGCCGTCCCCACTGGGGGGAGTGCATGCAGCAGGACTAAGTGACTCCCTTCTCCGGGGGTTGGTGAACAAACCTGTGCTGTTAACTCCACCTAACCCCAGCATTTCCTGTGGTTAAATCACTAATCCGGCCTGTGTTGTCAGAGGTGCAAGAAGGGTTAAGATCCCAATGTTGAAGATATGGCCCTAGAAAGTCATTTTTTCCTAGTAAAGGATTATGTGAAAATATACCATATGCAATGTGCATATAAAAGTTGTGCCTACCCACACATGAACTATTTAAGCACTACAAGGTGGTGTGACACATAAGAACTTGCAAACTTATTTGCTGGGTGACAAACAGACAGGATTACTGCAGAAAACAGCACAAGTGATGAGCTTTACTGAAGGACATGCAATAAAAAGCAGATCATGCTGCACGTATGCATGCTTCGCACGCTTCTCAGGGTTTTTAATGCTGCAGCAGATAAGTAATATTACTTTGTTATGAAGGTGCCAGGAACATCTCCACACTACTTAAGGCAGCGATCACCAAACATCATTTACTTCTCAGTCTACAGCCAACAGAGAAGGTGCTACACACTAGCTTGGTGATCCTGTAAGGACTGCCCAGCACATGTAAGTGCAGAAAGATGCAGATTTTAGAAAATGAATAAAAGGAGGACAGATGAAAGCGTATCTGGTGATGCAGCACAGCTCCACAGGTTTTCAGCAGGCTGACAATTCAAAGACAGGGTGGCTACAATTTTAAGTGAGTGATTTGATTATGGCAGTTAAACTAAATACAGAAAAAGATTACTACTCAATTAAGATCTAACATTATATAAAGCAATGAAGCTATAAATATCCATGGAAAAGGTGGAAGGTAGCAATGTGCTGCAGAAGAATGGCAATGTGGTGCTTTGAAGGCTGATAACCACGGACAGTGCGCTCAGCCCTACTTCTTCCTTTACGCAACAACTATAATCTTATCGATTGTGCGTTATAAGAAAAATACTTCACAGAATACAGTACAGCAGGGCTAATTTAGCAGATGTGAGAAAATCAACACTGAAAGCATGAAATAAAAAAAGTGGATGTCAAGCAAATGTACACAAAATGACCAATAATCTGTACGGCAAAAGCTGTAATGTGAAGAAATACAGTGTGACAATGTGTGTGCATCACCCCACAGGTACTAAGGGAACACAAAATGACCAATAATCTGTACGGCAGAAGGTATAATGTGAAGAAATACAGTGTGACAATGTGTGTGCATCACTCCGCAGGTACTAAGGGAACACAAAATGACCAATAATCTGTACGGCAGAAGGTATAATGTAAAGAAATACAGTGTGATCTACTGTGTGTGCATCACCATACAGGTAACTAATGGAACACAAAATCACCAATAATCTGTACGGCAGAAGGTATAATGTGAAGAAATACAGTGTGACAATGTATGTGCATCACCCCACAGGTACTAAGGGAACACAAAATGACCAATAACCTGTACGGCAGGAGGTATAATGTGAAGAAATACAGTGTGACTTAATGTGTGTGCATCACCCCACAGGTACTAAGGGAACACAAAATGACCAATAATCTGTACGGCAGAAGGGATAATGTGAAGAAATACAGTGTGACAATGTGTGTGCATCACCCCACAGTTACTAAGGGAACACAAAATGACCAAAAATCTGTACGGCAGAAGGTATAATGTGAAGAAATACAGTGTGACTTAATGTGTGTGCATCACCCCACAGGTACTAAGGGAACACAAAATGACCAATAATCTGTACGACAGAAGGTATAATGTGAAGAAATACAGTGTGACAATGTGTGTGCATCACCCCACAGGTACTAAGGGAACACAAAATGACCAATAATCTGTACAGCAGAAGGTATAATGTGAAGAAATACAGTGTGATCTAATGTGTGTGCATCACCCCACAGGTACTAAGGGAACAGAAAATGATCAATAATCTGTACGGCAGAAGGTATAATGTGAAGAAATACAGTGTGACTTAATGTGTGTGCATCACCCCACAGGTACTAAGGGAACACAAAATGACCAGTAATCTGTATGGCAGAAGGTATAATGTGAAGAAATGCAGTGTGACTTAATGTGTGTGCATCACCCCACAGGTACTAAGGGAACACAAAATTACCAATAATCTGCACGGCAGAAGGTATAATGTGAAGAAATACAGTGTGACAATGTGTGTGCATCCCACCACAGGTACGAAGGGAACACAAAATGACCAATAATCTGTACGGCAGAGGGTGTAATGTGAAGAAATACAGTGTGACTTAATGTGTGTGCATCACCCCACAGGTACTAAGGGAAGACAAAATGACCAATAATCTGTACGGCAGAAGGTATAATGTGAAGAAATACAGTGTGATTTAATGTGTGTGCATCACCCCACATGTACTAAGGGAACACAAAATGACCAATAATCTGTACGGCAGAAGGTATAATTTGAAGAAATACAGTGTGACTGAATGTGTGTGCATCACCCCACAGGTACTAAGGGAACACAAAATGACCAATAATCTGTACGGCAGAAGGTATAATATGAAGAAATACAGTGTGACTGAATGTGTGTGCATCACCCCACAGGTACTAAGGGAACACAAAATGACCAATAATCTGTACGACAGAAGGTATAATGTGAAGAAATACAGTGTGACAATGTGTGTGCATCACCCCACAGGTACTAAGGGAACACAAAATGACCAATAATCTGTACAGCAGAAGGTATAATGTGAAGAAATACAGTGTGATCTAATGTGTGTGCATCACCCCACAGGTACTAAGGGAACAGAAAATGATCAATAATCTGTACGGCAGAAGGTATAATGTGAAGAAATACAGTGTGACTTAATGTGTGTGCATCACCCCACAGGTACTAAGGGAACACAAAATGACCAGTAATCTGTATGGCAGAAGGTATAATGTGAAGAAATGCAGTGTGACTTAATGTGTGTGCATCACCCCACAGGTACTAAGGGAACACAAAATTACCAATAATCTGCACGGCAGAAGGTATAATGTGAAGAAATACAGTGTGACAATGTGTGTGCATCCCACCACAGGTACGAAGGGAACACAAAATGACCAATAATCTGTACGGCAGAGGGTGTAATGTGAAGAAATACAGTGTGACTTAATGTGTGTGCATCACCCCACAGGTACTAAGGGAAGACAAAATGACCAATAATCTGTGCGGCAGAAGGTATAATGTGAAGAAATACAGTGTGATTTAATGTGTGTGCATCACCCCACATGTACTAAGGGAACACAAAATGACCAATAATCTGTACGGCAGAAGGTATAATTTGAAGAAATACAGTGTGACTGAATGTGTGTGCATCACCCCACAGGTACTAAGGGAACACAAAATGACCAATAATCTGTACGGCAGAAGGTATAATATGAAGAAATACAGTGTGACTGAATGTGTGTGCATCACCCCACAGGTACTAAGGGAACACAAAATGACCAATAATCTGTACTGCAGAAGGTATAATGTGAAGAAATACAGTGTGACTTAATGTGTGTGCATCACCCCACAGGTACTAAAGGAACACAAAATGACCAATAATCTGTACGGCAGAAGTTATAATGTGAAGAAATACAGTGTGACTTCATGTGTGTGCATCACCCCACAGGTACTAAGGGAACACAAAATGACCAATAATCTGTACGGCAGAAGGTAAAATGTGAAGAAATACAGTGTGACAATGTGTGTGCATCACCACACAGGTATGAAAGGAACACAAAATGACCAATAATCTGTACAGCAAAAGTTATAATGTGAAGAAATACAGTGTGACTTAATGTGTGTGCATCACCCCACAGGTACTAAGGGAACACAAAATGAAAAATAATCTGTACGGCAGAAGGTATAATGTGAAGAAATACAGTGTGACAATGTGTGTGCATCACCCCACAGGTACTAAGGGAACACAAAATGACCAATAATCTGTATGGCAGAAGGTATAATGTGAAGAAATACTGTGTGACAATGTGTGTGCATCACCCCACAGGTACTAAGGGAACACACAATGACCAATAATGTGTATGGCAGAAGTTATACTGTGAAGAAATACAGTGTGACAATGTGTGTGCATCACCCCACAGGTAGTAAGGGAACACAAAATGACCAATAATCTGTACGGCAGAAGGTATAATTTGAAGAAATACAGTGTGACTGAATGTGTGTGCATCACCCCACAGGTACTAAGGGAACACAAAATGACCAATAATCTGTATGGCAGAAGGTATAATTTGAAGAAATACAGTGTGACTGAATGTGTGTGCATCACCCCACAGGTACTAAGGGAACACAAAATGACCAATAATCTGTACTGCAGAAGGTATAATGTGAAGAAATACAGTGTGACTTAATGTGTGTGCATCACCCCACAGGTACTAAAGGAACACAAAATGACCAATAATCTGTACGGCAGAAGTTATAATGTGAAGAAATACAGTGTGACTTCATGTGTGTGCATCACCCCACAGGTACTAAGGGAACACAAAATGACCAATAATCTGTACGGCAGAAGGTAAAATGTGAAGAAATACAGTGTAACAATGTGTGTGCATCACCACACAGGTACGAAAGGAACACAAAATGACCAATAATCTGTACGGCAAAAGTTATAATGTGAAGAAATACAGTGTGACTTAATGTGTGTGCATCACCCCACAGGTACTAAGGGAACACAAAATGAAAAATAATCTGTACGGCAGAAGGTATAATGTGAAGAAATACAGTGTGACAATGTGTGTGCATCACCCCACAGGTACTAAGGGAACACAAAATGACCAATAATCTGTATGGCAGAAGGTATAATGTGAAGAAATACAGTGTGACAATGTGTGTGCATCACCCCACAGGTACTAAGGGAACACACAATGACCAATAATGTGTATGGCAGAAGTTATACTGTGAAGAAATACAGTGTGACAATGTGTGTGCATCACCCCACAGGTAGTAAGGGAACACAAAATGACCAATAATCTGTACGGCAGAAGGTATAATGTGAAGAAATACAGTGTGACTTAATGTATGTGCATCACCCCACAGGTACTAGGGGAACATAAAATGACCAATAATCTGTACGGGAGAAGGTATAATGTGAAGAAATACAGTGTGACTTAATGTATGTTCATCACCCCACAGGTACTAAGGGAACACAAAATGACCAATAATCTGTACGGCAGAAGGTATAATCTGAAGAAATACAGTGTGACTTAATGTGTGTGCATCACCCCACAGGTACTAAGGGAACACAAAATGACCAATAATCTGTATGGCAGAAAATATAATGTGAAGAAATACAGTGTGACAATGTGTGTGCATCACCCCACAGGTACTAAGGGAACACAAAATGACCAATAATCTGTACGGCAGAAGGTATAATATGAAGAAATACAGTGTCACAATGTGTGTGCATCACCCCACAGGTACTAAGGGAACAGAAAATGACCAATAATCTGTATGGCAGAAGGTATAATGTGAAGAAATACAGTGTGACTTAATGTGTGTGCATCACCCCACAGGTACTAAAGGAACACAAAATGACTAGTAATCTGTACGGCAGAAGATATAACGTGAAGAAATACAGTGTGACTTAATGTGTGTGCATCACCCCACAGGTACTAAGGGAACACAAAATGACTAATAACCTGTACGGCAGAAGGCATCATGTGAAGAAATACAGTGTGACTTAATGTGTGTGCATCACCCCACAGGTACTAAAAGTACACAAAATGACCAATAATCTGTATGGCAGAAGATATAATGTGAAGAAATACAGTGTGACTTAATGTGTGTGCATCACCCCACAGGTACTAAGGGAACACAAAATGACCAATAACCTGTACGGCAGAAGGTATAATGTGAAGAAATACAGTGTGACTTAATCTGTGTGCATCACCCGACAGGTACTAAGGAACACAAAATGACCAATAATCTGTACAGCAGAAGGTATAATGTGAAGAAATGCAGTGTGACTTAATGTGTGTGCATCACCCCACAGGTACTAAGGGAACACAAAAGGAACAATAATCTGTACGGCAGAAGGTATAATGTGAAGAAATACAGTGTGACAATGTGTGTGCATCACCCCACAGGTACTAAGGGAACACAAAATGACCAATAATCTGTACGGCAGAAGGTATAATGTGAAGAAATACAGTGTGACTTAATGTGTGTGCATCACCCCACAGGTACTAAGGGAACACAAAATGACCAATAATCTGTATGGCAGAAGGTATAATGTGAAGAAATACAGTGTGACTTAATATGTGTGCATCACCCCACACGTACTAAAGGAACACAAAATGACCAATAATCTGTACGGCAGAAGGTATAATGTGAAGAAATACAGTGTGACTTAATGTACGTGCATCACCCCACAGGTACTAAGGGAACACAAAATGAAAAATAATCTGTAGGGGAGAAGGTATAATGTGAAGAAATACAGTGTGTCAATGTGTGTGCATCACTCTACAGGTACTAAGGGAACACAAAATGACCAATAATCTGTACGGCAGAAGGTATAATGTGAAGAAATACAGTGTGACTTAATGTGTGTGCATCACCCCACAGGTACTAACGGAACACAAAATGACCAATAACCTGTACGGCAGAAGGTATAATGTGAAAAAATACAGTGTGACTTAATCTATGTGCATCAGCCCACAGGTACTAAGGAACACAAAATGACCAATGTGTACAGCAGAAGGTATAATGTGAAAAAATACAGTGCGACTTAATGTGTGTGCATCACCCCACTGGTACTAAGGGAACACAAAATGACCAATAATCTGTACGGCAAAAGGTATAAAGTGAAGAAATACAGTGTGACAATGTGTGTGCATCACCCCACAGGTACTAAGGGAACACAAAATGACCAATAATCTGCACGGCAGAAGGTATAATGTAAAGAAATACAGTGTGACTTAATGTGTGTGCATCACCCCACAGGTACTAAGGGAACATAAAATGACCAATAATCTGTACGGCAGAAAGTATAATGTGAAGAAATACAGTGTGATCTAATGTGTGTGCATCACCTCACAGGTACTAAGGGAACACAAAATGACCAATAATCTGTATGGCAGAAGATATAATGTGAAGAAATACAGTGTGACAATGTGTGTGCATCACCCCACAGGTACTAAGGGAACACAAAATGACCAATAATCTGTATGGCAGAAGATATAATGTGAAGAAATACAGTGTGACTTAATATGTGTGCATCACCCCACAGGTACTAAGAGAACACAAAATGAAAAATAATCTGTATGGCAGAAGGTATAATGTGAAGAAATATAGTGTGACAATGTGTGTGCATCACCCCATAGGTACTAAGGGAACACAAAATGACCAATAATCTGTATGGCAGAAGGTATAATGTGAAGAAATATAGTGTGACTTAATGTGTGTGCATCACCCCAAAGGTACTAAGGGAACACAAAATTACCAATAACCTGTACGGCAGAAGGTACAATATCTAGAAATACAGTGTAACTTAATGTGTGTGCATCACCCCACAGGTACTAAGGGAACACAAAATGACCAATAATCTGTACGGCAAAAGGTATAATGTGAAGAAATACAGTGTGACTTAACGTGTGTGCATCACCCCACAGGTACTAAGGGAATACAAAATGACCAGTAATCTGTACAGCAGTAGGTATAATGTGAAGAAATACAGTGTGACTTAATGTATGTGCATCACCTCACAGGTACTAAGAGAGCACAAAATGACCAATAATCTGTATGGCAGAAGGTATAATGTGAAGAAATACAGTGTGACTTAACGTGTGTGCATCACCCCACAGGTACTAAAGGAACACAAAATTACCAATAATCTGTACGGCAGAAGGTATCATGTGAAGAATTACAGTGTGAATTAATGTGTGTGCATCACCCCACAGGTACTAAGGGAACACAAAATAACCAATAATCTGTACGGCAGAAGGTATCATGTGAAGAAATACAGTGTGACAATGTGTGTGCATCACCCCACAGGTACTAAGGGAACACAAAATGACCAGTAATCTGTATGGCAGTAGGTATAATGTGAAGAAATACAGGGAGACAATGTGTGTGCATCACCCCACAGGTACTAAGGGAACACAAAATGACCAATAATTTGTACGGCAGAAGGTGTAATGTGAAGAAATACAGTGTGACTTAATGTGTGTGCATCACCCCACAGGTACTAAGGGAACACAAAATGACCAATAATCTGTACGGCAGAAGGTATAATGTGAAGAAATACAGTGTGAATTAATGTGTGTGCATCACCCCACAGGTACTAAGGGAAGGAAATGGAAGCAGGACATTTCTACTATGTCAAAAACTATTTCTGTGTGGACCACTGAAGATATCCTGATGAGAAGCTGGTCACCAAGAGTAAAAATGAAGGTGCCAGTGACAGCTAAGCTAACAAAGTATGGGCTTTAAGCTAGCTGACTGCAAATACTTAACATTATGGCACCAGAACAGTAAACGTTCTGTGCATTAGCCAAGAGACAAGGAGGTCAGATAGGAGATGCTCAAGCTATATTACATGGTACAACAGAGGACAAGGACTGGACTGCCGGAAAACTGCCACAAATATCATCAAAGCTGTATTATAGTACTTAATGAACTAACCACTGTACAACAAACATTAGTAAAATGAAGTAGCAACAAATAGAAAGTATATTTAAAAAGAAATAAAAAATACAAATGACATTAAAATTATCAACAAAGTAAAACTTTAGTTTAAAAAATATTATTAACTGATGGGATAAGTCCAATTAAAAAAAACCTTCTCAGTGAATGTTAACAAAATGCTCTACAGATCAGCCATACAATCGCTATGCTCTTTAAAAATCTAATAACAGGATCTTAAACATGATCGATAAACAGTCTCAGCAGCACAAGAGTTTATTTACTGACTGATTGATTTAGACATTTGATTACTGGGAGAGTCCAACTAGGTAGATGCCCATTGTCAGCAGAGGGCTGGGGATAAAGTTCCTAAGTATTACAAAAAATTTTAAGAACAATAATTTTACACTCTTCAAAAATAATACAAAAACATTTACAGTTTAAATACCTACATCAAATTAGTCATCTGAAAACATTGGTTAAGAAAGGGTACAATTTATACGACGAAGATTTAATATTTAGAGACATTTTTGTCAGTTTGTAGAGAAATTAAAGGTATGTTAGCATAATAGAAACATAAGTTACAATATGAAGTGAGAGAAAAAAAACAGGATCATGGTACATTTAGATAGAGAGTCATGACAGAGGAACTGAGTGAAGTAAGGAAGTGAGAGAAAAAAAACAGGATGATGGTACATTTAGATAGAGAGTCATGACAGAGGAACTGAGTGAAGTAAGGAAGTGAGTGAAGAAGGGAGAGCAAAGAGGTGCGATGTATGAACAGGAATTCATTCAGATTTGAGTATATGATGTATGAACAGGAATTCATTCAGATTTGAGTATATATATAGATTATTCTGGGGTTGAGCAAGAACAGAGACACATTTTGATTAGGAAGTCTTTCAGAAAGGTTATAAAGGACTGGACGGAGGGTACTGACCTCATGGGTCCAGCTAAGGAGTTCCACGCCTTAGCAACAGATTTGATAGGTTTATTGACAGGAGTTTTTGGTCATTGGATCGCAGAGACCAAATTGGGAACATAGTTTAGCAGAATGATTTTTAGTCCTGGACAAGCAGATGGATTCTGGATAATTTTATAAGTGGTAAGAAGCTTTGTATATGTAAGTTGATGGGTGTAGTTCTAGCCAATTTAGCCTTTTTAGTGCTATACCGTGGTGAGTTCTGTAAGAGGTATCTGATGCAAATTTTTGCCTCTGAATTATAACATCATTCAAGGTTTGATTTTTGTGATGCTTGGAGTTTGGTAAGGATGGGAGCCCCCTAAAGTAATGAGGGGAGGAGGTAAGTACTGACAAGTGTAGTTTTAGTTGCATTAGTGAGAAACATTTAAGCTCTGTAAAGCATCCATAGCTTCTGGTCAGTTTTTATACAATTTTGCAGATGGAGATCAAATTTAAGATTATTATCCACTATCATCCCTAATGATTTGTTATGAAAAGTTATTTTAGCAGTTGTAGAGAGGATTATAAACTGTGTTTTTTATGAGCAAGGCATTTGGGGGGGTAGTTGTATTTATTTGGGTGGAGCATATTACAAGCTGTCCAAGACAAACAAGCTGGAGCATGGCCATAGTACCAACCCTAAATAAGCAACAGCCATCAAAAATGGCTCCTGACATCACAATGAATCCTTCAAAAGACAGAATATGGGAACAGAGCAAAGGTCCAACACAAGATCCACTGACCTGAAGCCAGGGAAGTTTCTACATTTTGATCAAAGGAACGCATTCAGACTAGGACATCACTTGCCATGTCAGCAAGAACTGCTTGTCTGAATGCCCAGCACAAAAACAAGACTGTAGAGCTTTCCAGACTCAGCAAACGCAAACTGACAGGTGCACCACAATGTAGAGCTTTCCAGACTCAGCAAACGCAAACTGACAGGTGCACCACAATGTAGAGCTTTCCAGACTCAGCAAACACAAACTGACAGGTGCACCACAATGTAGAGCTTTCCAGACTCAGCAAACACAAACTGACAGGTGCACCACAATGTAGAGCTTTCAGACTCAGCAAACACAAACTGACAGGTGCACCACAATGTAGAGCTTTCAGACTCAGCAAACACAAACTGACAGGTGCGCCACAATGTAGAGCTTTCAGACTCAGCAAACACAAACTGACAGGTGCACCACAATGCAGAGCTTTCAGACTCAGCAAACACAAACTGACAGGTGCACCACAATGTAGAGCTTTCCAAATTCAGCAAACACAAACTGACAGGTGCACCACAATGCAGAGCTTTCCAGACTCAGCAAACACAAACTGACAGGTGCACCACAATGCAGAGCTTTCCAGACTCAGCAAACACAAACTGACAGGTGCACCACAATGTAGAGCTTTCCAGACTCGGCAAACACAAACTGACAGGTGCACCACAATGTAGAGCTTTCCAGACTCAGCAAACACAAACTGACAGGTGCACTACAATGTAGAGCTTTACAAACTCAGCAAACACAAACTGACAGGTGCACTACAAAGTACAGCTTTACAAACTCAGCAAACACAAACTGACAGGTGCACCACAATGTACAGCTTTCCAAATTCAGCAAACACAAACTGACAGCTGCACCACAATGTAGAGCTTTACAAACTCAGCAAACACAAACTGACAGGTGCACTACAATGTAGAGCTTTACAAACTCAGCAAACACAAACTGACAGGTGCACCACAATGTAGAGCTTTCAGACTCAGCAAACACAAACTGACAGGTGCACCACAATGCAGAGCTTTACAAACTCAGCAAACACAAACTGACAGGTGCACCACAATGTACAGCTTTCCAAATTCAGCAAACACAAACTGACAGGTGCACCACAATGTAGAGCTTTCCAAATTCAGCAAACACAAACTGACAGGTGCACCACAATGTAGAGCTTTCCAAACTCAGCAAACAAACTGACAGGTGCACCACAATGTAGAGCTTTCCAAATTCCGCAAACACAAACTGACAGGTGCACCACAATGTAGAGCTTTCCAGACCCAGAAAACACAAACTGACAGGTGCACCACAATGCAGAGCTTTCCAGACTCAGCGAACACAAAATGACAGGTGCACCACAATGCAGAGCTTTCCAGACTTAGCAAACACAAACTGACAGGTGAACCACAATGTAGAGCTTTTCAGACCCAGCAAATGCAAACTGACAGGTGCATCACAATGTAGAACTTTTCAAACTCAGCAAACAAACTGACAGGTGCACCACAATGTAGAGCTTTCCAAATTACGCAAACACAAACTGACAGGTGCACCACAATGCAGAGCTTTCCAGACCCAGCAAACACAAACTGACAGGTGCACCACAATGCAGAGCTTTCCAGACTTAGCAAACACAAACTGACAGGTGAACCACAATGTAGAGCTTTTCACACCCAGCAAACGCAAACCGACAGGTGCATCACAATGTAGAGCTTTCCAGACTCAGCAAACACAAACTGACAGGTGCACTGCAATGTAGAGCTTTCCAGACTCAGCAAACACAAACTGACAGGTGCACCACAGCAGAAGAAAAATATTCCAAATAATTTTCATGATTCACACAACTGACAAAACTGTCACAGTATAGATGCGCAGAAGCAAACAATATCCCAATCTCGACAGACCATCACAATCCCTCAAATTCAGCACAATAATAACTTGATTGCCAATCTTGGGAATAGTCTTTAATGCCTGGCAGGTCATTTCAAACAGTCTGACTTGTAAACAGAACAATAAAAACACTGCAAAACCTTCAGAAACCATAGCTGGAATCCATTTAATACTGAAAAATTGTCAGTCTCATTGGCTGAGACAAGTGACAGCAGGCAGGTCGACATGAACAAATAAATCAGCTGTCAAAGCAATAAAGTAGAGCGGTAGTCATAGCAACAGTAGTGAAAATGTCTGAAACTCCTTAAAGTCAAGATGAAAAATCAAACAATGAACACATGCAATAGCAATTAAAATCCAAATCAAAGAAAATAACAGTAAATAAAAAAATCAACAGAAAATAAATGAGACGCAGATGAAAAACAGAACACACATTTGGGCTGTGCAGTCAACTACTACCATATTGTCCTTGAATACTAAAACAAAACCTCTTGACTGTTCACCAGGAAGAGTCTGTATGTGAATAAGTAGAGAAATGTGAATGACACTTCTGGTCAACCAAACAGACTGTAACACTGGATGCCTCACTTTATGGAAGTGATGTCATTCTATTGTATGTATGTCCATGCCTGGAGAGGCCACTGCACGGGCATCAGCTGAACAGTAAACAATAATCAAAAAACGTGTCACCATCCCCTTTTGGAAAAACTCAGTTCCCACTAATTACCACATCGATGGGGGGCCACTGAATACTGAAGGCGTTATAAGGGATCTGGGGACACAGGTTGACAGCAACCTCTTCTTCAACCACCACATTGCCACTGTGGTCAGAAAGTCCTTCTATGTGGCACATCTCATCACCAAGGATTTTGCATCCAGGAAGAAAGTCTTTACTCTTCACTCATTAGACCAATCATAGAGTATAATGCCCCATTTGGCATGTACCTCACTAGACACCTGCAACAGCTGGAGAGGCCACAAAAGTACCTCCCGAAGAGGATCCTAGGCCGTAAACACATGTCCTACATGGACAAACTCAAAAAACTCCAGCTATTCTCTGTCTCATATCGTCTACTAAGAGACGATCTCTGCTTGACTTACAAAGCCATGTCTGACCCAGCTGTGTTAGAAATGCTACATCTAAAGAAATCCCAATCCTTCTGCACCACACACTCCAGAGACTTCAACCTCATTACCATAATCAACAGAACATGCTGCAGGGACAGGTACATAACCCAGAGACTGCTCATGCTCTGGAACAGACTTCCCACACATGTCAAGCAGAGCACCTCACCAGTCCTCCTCAAGAGAAATCTTGATGAGTGGATGGGAAATAGGAAGTTCACCCCAGGGATCACTCCAGTGGCTCTACTTGATAGAGGCACTGGGAACTAATGTCGAGTGGCACAATGCCAAGGCACTATGGGATAGGCTTGTAAAGGCTCCAGGGACATTAGCCTAGTACACACCTATGAACCTATGAAAAAAAACTCATGCAAAGAAGAAACAGGCATTACTCAGCACTGCCACGAGTATATGACAGTGAACTATGAAATTTACCAGATGCAGTATCTAAAGCAATGTCAGCAACATAGTAAGTGTAGATATCCAGATGTGTACCCAAAGATAAACGAATGACCACACTAAACACTATTAATGTAGAAATAAAAACAGTAGCTGTAGATGGACATATGACCACAACAATGCTTGCAGAGGCATGGATAGATGACCAGACCAATGTCTATAAACAAAGAGATAACCGGACTTCCCAGATATACTAAAAATGATGGCTAAGGGCAGCTGTTTACCAGCCATGATAAATGGCACACCACCTACCTCCCGGAAAATGGGCACTTTTACCACACTAATAAGACTGATTATTTACAGATTACATCAAAAACAAAATGGCTGCATCGTTGATGCATCAGATCCCCAGACGGAAGACTACTCAGAGGGGAAAGTGACTTAATGGATCCCTCCAAGCCACTGAAATAAGCCCTGCTGCACCACTGAGAAATTGTTCTGAATATCTGAGGAAACCCTGGTCACATGACTTTGGGAAAGCAAGGGAAAAGGTAACAGTATACCGAGCTGATATAAAAATAATGATGTACGCATCAGGCATCACAAGATAAATGTGCAATAGAAGCCTTACCGATCTGAAACTAGAGCAGTTCACTCTGCATCAAAATGTGTGAATAACTACAAATTTAATTATTTATTTGACATTTGTTCACTGGGGTGGTCTGACTGGGTCTACAGAACCTATTTTCAGCAGAGGCCCAGGGAGAAAAGCACTACATACAGTACAATACAATTACAATATAATCCAAAACAATACAAATGACATGAGAAATACTCTACACAAATAAGTTGAACGAACAAACTGTGTTACAAGATGTTACAGTAAATACCACACTTCTAGATAATTTTATAGCTAAAACATTACAGACAATAATAGTCACTCTCACCATACATGATGTAGAGAGTGTCCAAAAAATAGTACGTGGGTAGTGCAATATGTGACAGTGACCGTTATAGTACATGAAACATAGAGTGTTAGTTTGTTAGGAAAATAGCAGCCAGAAAGTTAGTGATGCAGGCAGATAGCGAGAGAGTTACGAAGAATAGAAGCAAGAAAGCCTGAGCAGCAGCTTAAGGATATGGTATAGGAGCAGAGAAGGAGTTAGAAGAGCCTTAGGAGCTTGTAGTCTGTGAGGGATTGAAATGTGACAGAAGAGGAACACCTAAGTACTAGGCAGGCTTTATGCAGGAGCAGAGCCATGTATTTTAGAAATGATTTTTTAAAGAGGCTTTGAATTGGGTTAGGCCAGGCATAGACCTGGTAGCTAGAAGTAGTTAATTCCAAGGTATAGAGGCAGAGTATGAATACAGAGAGTGACCTGGTTTTCTTGTGGGTTTTGAGATAGCTAAGAGATTTCTGTCTTCTGATCATAGGGATCGATTTGGTGTGTGAGGTGTGACTAGACTGGCAAGTGCAGGACAGGCAGTTGGCTTGAAAATAAGGTTGTGTAAGGTGGACAAATACATTTCGAACCATAGTTACCCCAGTACATTCCTAAAACAGTAGGGACACAGTGTGTCCTTTATAAATAATGCTTCTTTCACAGATACTACGATAAGTATTTGTACCTAGTATGTTAGTGCAAACACTACTTCAGTCACAGTATGTAATTATGCTGGAAATACAGCATGTATGCAAACAGTCAACTGAGGTTTCACTGTGTTACTTCAACAAAAAAAAGACAATGAAATCTTTCCCCGGGCTGGTATTATTATGTATTATTACGTTTGTATGTTGAGAAATGTAAACTACTAGTTTATACACACAATGCTACAGCGTGTGTGCCCAATTTGTGAAAAACTGTTCAAACATCTTATAGAGTCGTAAAACAATTTTTAACATTTACAATGTTAGGTTAGCTGTTATTTTCTTATGTCAATATTCTATTTCAATGGCTTCCAACTTTCACTGCTGCTTAAATATACTTTTTTAAAAAGAACTCACAATGTCCAATGAACAACTGCGGGCATTTTTTTTAATGGCTGACCTCTAGGAAAGTGTATTGTCTTACCACATGTGGCCAACTTGACAAATTCAGTAGACCAATAAAGTGATGGGCTAGTCCCTGTTGCTCACAACTATTTTCAGGTCTAAGTATGCCTACACCATTAAACAAAGCAACAACCTTGCTGGACATGAACTGTACACTACAAGATTGGATGGTCAATATTTCTCAACTAACAGATAAGCTGCAGGTTTAGTGGGTAAGGTGGCAGACGTGTGACCTCATAACTAGAATGAGGCTCAAATCGTAGTCTCAATGTGACCAGGGTAGTAATTCTAATGCCACATATGTCATCACTTCACTATAAGATATTTTGTGAATGTATTATGATAATTTTTTTTATCTAGTTGAAATAAAGCCTGCATAAAACTGCAAATGCATTTGTCAGAGGTCACTTAAACACAGAGATGCCTTCTGCAGAACAATACTTCTTCCAAAACATTTTTTTGGAGTGTATCGATAAAGTCATCCTACACTTACAATACTAGCCTCAGAAATAATAAAATACAGTGATTAAGCAAGTAATAAAAGGGCGAGCTGTATCAGCAGGAGGCCACATCTAAAAATATTTATGCATAAAGCAGTACTTATGGGATGTATGTTGTAAAGCCTAAAGATTCAGTAACATGCATTTAGATATATTCAGATTTTAAACATCACTGAGGTATTTAAGGGAATGATCACATATCACCAGAGCAGCTTGTCACTGCTAAAAGAAAATTAATTTCAAAGAAGCTCCTTACCAAATGTGCGACCCTTTCATGATTACACACTTTTAGTTCACTTTCCGTTTACAGCACAGGCATCCATTTTCTAAATCACTAACACATAAAATGAGGCTGCATGTTGGGAAATGTTAGATAAAAACAGTGCTGCCAGTAACTTCATGGGAAGACTTCCTGACCCTGCATCTATCAGGGTCACTTCTGGTCAGTTATGCAGATGGCAGTTAAAAGCATCAGGGCTCCTCTTGGTTAAAAGATCAATAGTGATTCAGTGCAGTGAATGAGAACCATTTGTGAAGAAGCAGTTACACTACCAGTCAGTTGCTTAGAGTAATTGTGCTGCATTGCATAACAGGACATCCATTGAAGCAGGAATGCTTTTTAAAACATCGTACTCATCCTATCACACTAAGTAACATGCTCTGATGTCACTTTACATATTTTATTTACGCTATTACTGATGGGAATTCCAAATCAGAAATGTTCACTGGGCGTTTTGTGATTTTTCTACAATCTGGCATAGCTTGCAACATTCTTTTACCAAATTCTTTTCACATCATTTTAACACATTTGCTCAGGTGCCATTTAAAACAGTATTATGTAAGGAATATACAGTTAGATTAAGTAATTTCAGTACTTGGCAACAATGCAGTATATTCAGTTATCCCAGATTATAATATTTCTTCCTATTGCCAGAACACGCCAAAGATTAGTCATTAGTGCAGTAAACTGAGAATGGGACTGGTACACCTAGCAGACAGAGGTTTACCCATCATAGCATTCACATGCCTACTGTATGCATCTGAGTAACTTAATTATACATAACAGTATATCTATCTGCATCAACGTGCTGCCCTAATTATTAGTCTTCAGTTATAGTGTTTAAATACAAAATATTGCATTTGCAGAAAACAGTATTCATTTACAGGAATAAAAAGAACTTGGAAAGAGAACAACCAACTTGCGTGGGTGAGTGTATCAAGGATGCCCTAAATGGTTCTTAAAAATAAACATTTATAAGGCAAAATGGTTCATGATGTTTACTGTACAAAAATCAGACATTTTTAATTCTGTGATACCCACAAAATGCTACTGAACAAATGAGATAAACATGGATTGACCCCTTCGGCATAATGTGCAATAAGTACAGGACACTGAATCCACTCAGATGAAAAAAGATGGTTACCAGGAAGGTGCCACAAAGGTGAGAACTAGGACCATTCCTTTAAAACATCTAAAACTAGTGAACCTGCAGAAAATTCACAAAACAAAGTACATCTTTAATGTTTTTCTGCTTTAAATGTGACCATAAGACTGCTACACCCTTCCGTGGATACCTAAAATGATTTAACAAAGGAATCTCCAACCACTCATGTCCAACTCAAAACAACCCACCCCTTCTCCAGGTCTATGGTGTCTCCTACAACTTTTTTACACTTCCACAGTAACTATTTTAATTATGTATTTTCTTAGCATATCTCGGGAGGAATAGCTTTACTTTAAAGCAAGAATTAACATCAGCTGTTTCTGCACCTGGTGTACTTTCTTAGCATATCTCGGGAGGAATAGCTTGATCTCTACTACCCACTCCATTGTCAGACTCAGAGTTTTTTTTGAAAATTTTAGCCTGATTCTCATGTGGATCTATACACCCTCTTGAAGGATGGCTAGTGACTGATACATTTTTCAGAAAGTCCCTGAAACACATTTATTTCATAGGACCGTTTGTACTACATAATTTTACTTGTTCTCTTTCCAAGCTCTTTTTATTCCTGTAAATGAATACTGTTTTGTGCAAATGCAATATTTTGTATTTAAACACTATAACTGAAGACTAATAATTAGGGCAGCACATTGATGCAGTTCTTAGATCAGATCTCCTCCTAACAGTTTCTGGCTCTACAGTTCAATTCAGAGGTTGAGTGCTTTCTGTGTTGAGTTGGTATGATTTCCCCGTCTTCACACGGATCATCCCTGGGGTCCATGGTTTCTTCCCAAATCCCAATGGCATGTGAGAGTTGAACTGGCAACATTTTAAATTGTCTCTAAATCTGACTATGTAAGGTAGCTGCATAGGGCCAACTGCTGTAGGGGGGGTCATAAACATTAACAAAAAAGAAACTGTCCCATCAGGAACTCCAAACCCCCCTTTAATTACATCCACTCAGCTGCTCTGTTTTGCCCATATTTCTTCTCTTTCACTTGCTGTAATGCAATACATTTGAGCTAATGAGGGAGACTTCCTGGAGCTTAAACAGAGTAGCGTGGAAACTGTTACAGCACATCTTTCGTGTATTAGGAAAACAACAGTGTGTTTGTTTGTTCAGACCACTAAAACATTTGGATGTTATATGTCTAAGGACTTTGTTGTGTCCTGAATATATGTGCCCACACGTCTTTCCACTTCTCATTACAGTTAGAGTCAATCATTGTCCATACTTTCCTGGAGCATTAGGACATCACTGGACCTGACTGCTACTTTGGACCTCTGATGGTAATGCCAGTCAGAGTTGCATATCCTACTATTCAGAACCTTCTTCTTCTTTCGGCTTTTCCCTGTTAGGGGTTGCCACAGCAGAACTCCGGTCTGCTAATTATTGGCAGTAGATGTTTTACGGTGCCGAGGTGCCAGCTCGACGCCCAACCTTCAGCAATGGCTCGCGTATTCACGCATGTCTTTTGAATGCCATTCGACCGTAGGGAGGACATGCAGACTCCACACAGAAGGCGCTCCACCCGAGAATCGAATGGGAGAACCTCTTCCTGTGAGGTGACAATGTTACCGCTGCACCACCGTGGCTTTTTTAATCTATTTGTTAAAAAGCACTGAATGGTTAAGTGAGTTACTTAGAGAAGAAAGGGAATAATCTAACCCTCTGTACAGTCAGTCTGCATAAAATCAATATTCAGACACATTTTAAACTGGTAAAGGAATATTTATGGTTCATCCCTTTGCATGATCAAGAACATGTACCTCAAGTGAAAATCCTAGTGCCCCATGCCATTATATTTTCCTCTGTGACACCTGATGCCTTCAACCTCCATGCAGTGAACTAAAAAGTAGTTCAGTACGAGCCAAACTGGCCATGTCTGCAGCACCATGATGCATCGGATGTGAGGGCTATGCCCCACACACTCACATGAACACACACTGGTCATTTCTGAAGGACCATGATGCATCACATGAGAGGGCTATGCCCAACACACTTAATGGACACACACCAGTAATTTCTGCAGCACCATGATGCATTGGATGTAAGGGCTATAGCCCAAACACGCACATGGACATGCACTGGTAATTTCTGCAGCACTTTGATGCATCGGATGTGAGGGCAATGCCCCGCACACACACTGGACATTTCTGCAGTGCCATGATGCATCGGAAGCAAGGGCTATGCCCCACACACTCACATGGACAAACACTGGTAATTTCTGCAGCACCATGATGCATCAGATGAGAGGGCTATGCACCACACACACACACACACGCACACACACACACACACACACACACTGGTCATTTCTGCAGCACCATGATGCACTGGATGTGAGGGCTATGCCCCACACACTCACATAGACACACACTAGCCATTTCTGCCGCACCATGATGCATCAGATGTGAGGGCTATGCTCAACACACACACATGGACACACACTGGAAATTTCTGCAGTACCATGATGCATTGGATGTGAGGGCTATACCCCTCACACTCACATGGACACACACTGGTCATTTCTGCAACACCATGATATATTGGATGTGAGGGATGTGCCCCACACAGTAACATGGACACACACTGGTCATTTCTGCAGCACCATGATGCATCCGATGTGAGGGCTATACATGACACACTCACATGGACACACACTGTTCATTTTTGTAGCACCAACATGACATTGGATATGAGGGCTATGCTCCACACACTCATATAGAGACACAATGGCCATTTCTGCAGCACCAGGATGCACTGGATGTGAGGGATATGCCCCACACACTCACATGGACACACACTGATCATTTCTGCAGCACCATGATGCATTGGATGTGAGGGTTATGACCCACACACTCACATGGACACACACTGGTCATTTCAGCAGCACCATGATGCATTGGATGTGAGGGCTATGCCCCACGCACTCACATTAATACACACTGGTCATTTCTGCCGCAGCATGATGCATCGGATGTGACGGTTATGCCCAACACACTCACATGGACACACACTGGCCATTTCTGCAGAACCATGATGCAATCGGATGTGAGGGCTATGCCCCACACACTCACGTGGACACAAACGGGTCATTTCTGAAGCACCATGATTCACTGGATGTGAGGGCTATGCCCCACACACTTAAGTGGACAACACTGACCACTTCTGCAGCACCATGATGCATCGGATGTGAGGGCTATGCCTCACACACTGGTCATTTCTGCAGCACCATGATGCATTGGATGTGAGGGTTATGACCCACACACTCACATGGACACACACTGGTCATTTCAGCAGCACCATGATGCATGGGATGTGAGGGCTATGCCCCACACACTCACATGGACACACAGTGGTCATTTCTGCAACACCATGATGCATCGGATGTGAGGGCTATAAACGACACACTCACATGGACACACACTGGCCATTTCTGCAGCACCATGGTGCATCGGATGTGAGGGCTCTGCCCCGCACACTCACATGGACACACACTGGCCATTTCTGCAGCACCATGATGCATCACATGTGAGGGCTATGCCCCGCACATTCACATGGACACACACTGGTCATTTCTGAAGCAATATGATGCATCACATGAGAGGGCTATGCCCGACACACACTGGTAAATTCTGCAGCACCATTATGCATTGGATGTAAGGGCTATGGCCCAAACACTCACATGGACACACACACTGGTCATTTCTGCAGCACTTTGATGCATCGGATGTGAGGGCAATGCCCCGCACACACACATAGACACACACTGGACATTTCTGCAGTGCCATGATGCATCGGAAGTGAGGGCTATGCCCCCCACACTCATATGGACACACACTGATCATTTCTGAAGCACCATGATACATCGGATGTGAGGGCTATGCCCCACACACTCACATAGACAAACACTGGTAATTTCTGCAGCACCATGATGCATCGGATGTGAGGACTATGCCCTGCACACTCACATGGACAAACACTGGTAATTTCTGCAGCACCATGATGCATCAGATGCTATGCACCACACATTCACTTGGACACACACTGGTCATTTCTGCAGCACCATGATGCATGGGATGTAAGGGCTATGCCCCACACACTTACATGGACACACAGTGGTCATTTCTGCATTACCATGACGCATCAGATGTGAGGGCTATACCCCACACACTCACATGGACACACACTGGTCATTTCTGCAGCACCATGATGCATGGGATGTGAGGGCTATGCCCCACACACTCACATGGACACACACTGGCCATTTCTGCAGCACCATGATGCATTGGATGTGAAGGCTACGCACTCACACACTCACATGGACACACAATGACCATTTCTGCAGTACCATGATATATCGGATGTGAGGGCTATGCCCCACACACACTCACATGGACACTCACTGGTCATTTCTGCAGCACCATGATGCATCGCATGTGAGGGCTATGCCTTGCGCACTCACATGGACACACACTGGCTGTTTCTGCAGCACCATGATGCATCAGATGTGAGGGCTATGCACTCACACACTCACATGGACACACACTGGTCATTTCTGAAGCAACATGATGCACTGGATATGAGGGCTATGCCCTGCATACACACATGGACACACAGTGGGCATTTCTGCAGCACCATGATGCATCGGATGTGAGGGCTATAAATGACACACTCACATGGACACACACTGGTCATTTCTTCAGCACCATGATGCATCGGAAGTATGGGCTATGCCCCACATACTCACATAAACAACACTAGCCATTTCTGAAGCACCATGATGCATCAGATGTGAGGGCTATGCCCCACACCCTCACATGGACACACACTGGTCATTTCTTCAACACCATGATGCATCGCATTTGAGGGCACTGCCCCACACACTCACATGGACACACACTGGTCATTTCTGCAGCACCATGATGCATCCGATGTGAGGGCTATACAAGAGACACTCACATGGACACACACTGGTCATTTCTGCAGCACCGCCATGACATTGGATATGAAGGCTATGCTCCACACACTCACATGGACACACACTGGTCATTTCAGCAGCACCATGATGCATCGGATGTGACGGCTATGCCCCACACACTCACACTGATACACACTGGTCATTTCTGCAGCACCATGATGCATCGGATGTGAGGGTTATGCCCAACACACTCACATGGACACACACTGGCCATTTCTGCAGCACCATGATGCAATCGGATGTGAGGGCTATGCCCCACACACACACACACGTGGACACACAATGGTAATTTTTGAACCACCATGATTCACTGGATGTGAGGGCTATGCCCCACACACTTACGTGGATAACACTGACCATTTCTGCAGCACCATGATGCATCGGATGTGAGGGCTAAGACTCACACACTCACATGGACACACACTGGTCATTTCTGCAGCTCCATGATGCATGGGATGTGAGGGCTATGCTCCACACACTCACATGGACACACAGTGGTCATTTCTGCATTACCACGATGCATTGGATGTGAGGGCTATACCCCACACACTCACATGGACACACACTGGTCATTTCTGCAGCACCATGATAGATTGGATGTGAAGGCTATGCCCCACACACTAACATGGACACACATTTGTCATTTCTGCAGCACTATGATGCATCGGATGTGAGGGCTATGCCCCACACACTCACATGGACACACACTGGCAATTTCTGCAGCACCATGATGCACCGGATGTGAGAGCTATGCCCCACACACTCACATGGACACACTGGTCATTTCTGCAGCATCATGATGCATCGGATGTGAGGGCTATAAACGACACACTCACATGGACACACACTGGCTATTTCTGCAGCACCATGATGCATCTGATGTGAGGGCTATGCCCCACACACTCACATGGACACACACTGGCCATTTCTGCAGCACCATGATGCATCACATGTGAGGGCTATGCCCCGCACATTCACATGGTCACACAATGGTTATTTCTGCAGCATCATGATGCATCAGATGTGAGGGCTATGCCTCACACACTCACATGGACACACACTGGCCATTTCTGCAGCACCATGATGCATCGGATGTGAGGGCTATGCACTCACACCCTCACATGGACACACACTTGTCATTCCTGAAGCAACATGATGCATCGGATGTGAGGGCTATGCCCCGCACACACACATGGACAGACAATGGGCATTTCTGCAGCACCATGATGCATCGGATGTGAGGGCTCTAAATGACACACTCACATGGACACACACTGGTCATTTCTTCAGCACCATGATGCATCGGAAGTACGGGCTATGCCCCACATACTCACATAAACAACACTAGCCATTTCTGAAGCACCATGATGCATCAGATGTGAGGGCTGTGCCCCACACACTCACATGGACACACACTGGCCATTTCTGCAGCACCATGATGCATCACATGTAAGGGCTACGCACTCACATGGACACACAATGGCCATTTCTGCAGTACCATGATGCATCGGATGTGAGGGCTATGCCCCACACACACGCACATGGACACTCAGTGGTCATTTCTGCAGCACCATGATGCATCGTATGTGAGGGCTATGCCTTGCACACTCACATGGACACACACTGGCCATTTCTGCAGCACCATGATGCATCGGATGTGAGGGCTATGCACTCACACCCTCACATGGACACACACTTGTCATTCCTGAAGCAACATGATGCATCGGATGTGAGGGCTATGCCCCGCACACACACATGGACAGACAATGGGCATTTCTGCAGCACCATGATGCATCGGATGTGAGGGCTCTAAATGACACACTCACATGGACACACACTGGTCATTTCTTCAGCACCATGATGCATCGGAAGTACGGGCTATGCCCCACATACTCACATAAACAACACTAGCCATTTCTGAAGCACCATGATGCATCAGATGTGAGGGCTACGCCCCACACACTCACATGGACACACACTGGTCATTTCTTCAGCACCATGATGCATCGCATTTGAGGGCTCTGCCCCACACACTCACAAGGACACACACTGGTCATTTCCGCAGCACTATGATGCATCGGATGTGAGGGCTATGCCACACACACTCACATGGACACACACTGAGCCTTTCTGCACCACCATGATGCATTGGATACGAGGGCTATGCCCCACACACTCACATGGACACACACAGGTCATTTCTGCAGCACCATGATGCATCAGATGTGAGGGCTATGCCCCACACACTCACATGGACAAACACTGGTAATTTCTGCCGCACCATGATGCATCGGATGTGAGGGTTATGACCCACACACACTCACATGGACACACACTGTTCATTTTTGCAGCACCATGATGCATCGGATGTGAGGGCTATGCCCCACATACTCACATGGACACACACTAGCCATTTCTGCCGCACAATGATGCATCAGATGTGAGGGCTATGCCCAACACACTCACATGGACACACACTGGCCATTTCTGCAGCGCCATGATGCATCGGATGTGAGGGCTATGCACCACACACTCACATGGACACACAGTCGTCATTTCTGTAGCACAATGATGCATAGGGTGTGAGGGCTATACCCCACACACTCACATGGACATACACTGGTCATTTCTGCAACACCATGATATATTGGATGTGAGGGCTGTGCCCCACACAGTAACATGGACATTAACTGGTCATTTCTGCAGCACTATGATGCATCGGATGTGAGGGCTATGCCCCCCACACTGACATGGACACACACTGGTCATTTCTTCAGCACCATGATGCATCTGATGTGAGGGCTATACACGATACACTCACATGGACACACACTGGTCATTTTTGTAGCACCATCATGACACTGGATATGAGGGCTATGCTCCACACACTCACTTGGAGACACACTGGCCGTTTCTGCAGCACCAGGATGCACCGGATGTGAGGGCTATGCCCCACACACTCACATGGACACACGCTGGTCATTTCTGCAGCACCATGATGCATCGGATATGAGGGTTATGACCCACACACTCACATGGACACACACTGGTCATTTCAGCAGCACCATGATCTATCGGATGTGAGGGCTATGCCCCACGCACTCATAATGATACACATTGGTCATTTCTGCAGCACCATGATGCATCAGATGTGAGGGTTATGCCCAACACACTCACATGGACACACACTGGCCATTTCTGCAGCACCATGATGCAATCGGATGTGAGGGCTATGCCCCCCCACACACACACACACACACACGTGCACAAACAATGGTCATTTTTGAAGCACCATGATTCACTGGATGCGTGGGCTATGCCCCACACACTCACATGGACACACAGTGATCATTTCTGCATTACTATGATGAATCGGATGTGAGGGCTATACCCCACACACTCACATGGACACACACTGGTCATTCCTGCAGCACCAAGATACATTGGATGTGAGGGCTATGCCCCACATACTAACATGGACACACATTGGTAATTTCTGCAGCACTGTGATGCATCGGATGCGAAGGCTATGTCCCACACACTCACATGGACACACACTGGCCATTTCTGCAGCACCATGTTGCACCGGATGTGAGAGCTATGCCCCACACACCCACATGGACACACACTGGTCATTTCTGCAGCATCATGATGCATCGGATGTGAGGGCTACAAATGACACACTCATATGGACACACCCTGGCCATTTCTGCAGCACCATGATGCATCCGATGTGAGGACTATGCCCCACACACTCACATGGACACACACTGGCCATTTCTGCAGCACCGTGATGCATCACATGTGAGGGCTATGCACTCACACACTCACATGGACACACACTGGCCATTTCTGCAGCACCATGATGCATCGGATGTGAGAGCTATGCCCCACACACTCACATGGACACTCACTGGTCATTTCTGCAGCACCATGATGCATCGCATGTGAGGGCTATGCCCTGCACACTCACATGGACACACACTGGCCATTTCTGCAGCACCATGATGCATCGGATGTGAGGGCTATGCACTCACACACTCACATGGACACACACTGGTCATTTCTGAAGCAACATGATGCATCGGATGTGAGGGCTATGCCCCGCACACACACATGGACATACAGTGGGCATTTCTGCAGCACCATGATGCACCGGATGTGAGGGCTATAAATGACACACTCACATGGACACACACTGGTCATTTCTTCAGCACCATGATGCATCGGAAGTACGGGCTATGCCCCACATACTCACATAAACAACACTAGCCATTTCTGAAGCAGCATAATGCATCAGATGTGAGGGCTATACCCCACACACTCACATGGACACACACTGGTCATTTCGTCATCGCATTTGAGAGCTATGCCCCACACACTCACAAGGACACACACTGGCCATTTCCGCAGCACCATGATGAATCGAATGTGAGGGCTATGCCACACACACTCACATGGACACACACTGGGCTTTTCTGCACCACCATGATGCATTGGATGTGAGGGCTATGCCCCACACACTCACATGGACACACACTGGTCATTTCTGCAGCACCATGATGCACTGGATGTGAGGGCTATGCCCCACACACTCACATGGACACACACTGGTCATTTCTGCAGCAACACTGAGGGTAATACTACTCAATGCCAGAAGTCTAAACCTCAAAATGCACGCACTCGAGGCACTCCTCAGTATGGAGAAAATCGATATATGTGCAGTAACAGAAACCTAGTTTAAGGCTCCAGAGAGCACCCCAGCACTACCAGGCTACAACTCATACCATACATTTCAGCCACAAAACCCGGAACAAAATACAAAAGGCAGGGGAGTTTCCATATTCATCAATGATACCCATACCTCCAGGTTACTGGCACAGAACGATGCTTCAGAGATTATCCACGTGCAACTAACAATGGGCAAAACAGCTACTCAAATTATAGCTTGCTACATATCACCAACCATGTCCCATGACCCCCACTCTGCATTCCTGGAACCACTGGGAAACATAAAGTTCCTACCAAACACCCTGATATTGGGTGATTTCAATTACCCAAACATTAACTGGGAGAACGTCTCAAGTACAAACTCCCTTGCCCAACATTTCCTAGAATTTATAAACTCAAACGCCCTGGATGAAATGGTCAACACCCCCACCAGAGGTGACAACATATTGGACCTGGTCATCACCGACATGGGCGACCGGTGTTCCACACCAGACATCAACCCCTCATTGCTTAGATCTGACCATAAACTAATCACTCTGGATATCCACATTCCGCCACCACCCCGGTCAAAGAAACCACCATGAAAAACTTTTCAAAAGCAAACTTCACGTTACTTAAGGCAGAGGTGGGAAGTTTCAAAGCCCCCATGCTAAAGGAGAAGCTGTCCAAGCTGCAAAATCCTTTACTAATGCACTCTATGGGCACCTACAAGAATGCGTGGATTGTGCTATCCCAAACAAAAGCAAGACTCACTCCTACAAGAAAAGGAAACCAGTCTGGTGGACCCTGCCATAAACAAACTATACAATGGAAAGAGGAAACTAGTACAGAAAAGTGTAAAATCCCAAGAAGGGAAGACATCCCTGATCAGTATCAGCAAGAAACTACGTTCCCTCATAAAATCATCCAAGGCTAGCATCGGAAAAAAATTGCCATGGACTCCAAAGATAACCACAAGGTATTCTTTAGCTATGTCAAGAATCTTAGTGGCAATTCTCAGATCTGCTCGGAGTTAGTGCAAAATGGCACAAAATACACTGAACTGACTGATATAGCCAACATCCTGGCAGACAGGTTCAGTGCAAACTTCACCCCCCTCTCACTCCCCAAAAGGGCCCATAACTATACCAGAAGAATGTAGTGCCCCTGAAATCACAGACACTCAGGTTAAAACAGCCCTCTCCAAAGCCAAAAACACACCATCAATGGGACTGGACTGTCCCAGGCTGCATCCTACACAAGCTCAAAGATGAACTAACCCCTCACCTAAACACACTGTTCAAACTCACCCTCTTCACAGGCTATGTGCCCACACAGTGGTGCACAGCAACGGTTCTTCCGCTCCACAAAGGTGGAGCCACAACAGACCCTGGGAACTATTGCCCTCTAAGCCTGACTAGCTTGGTCTGCAAAGCTATGGAGTGCACCATCATGGATCTCATTAACAGAGACACTGGGAACCTCCAAACACTGGACCCTACCCAGTTCGGCTTTGTTAAGGGCAGAACATGCCTCCTAAACCTGGTGGACTTCTTTGAGACAGTTACCAAAGCTATAGACGAGGGAAAGGTGGTCCACACAGCCTACCTAGACCTGGAAAAGGCCTTCGACACCATTCCCCACTCAGGTATTATAGACAAGCTCACAAGCCTGAACATAAACCCCTACGTCATGAGATGGGTTGCCAACTGGCTCACAGACAGAACCCACATGGTAAGTGTTGTGGGAGCTAGGTCTGACTCTAAACCGGTTACAAGTGGCATTCCCCAGGGCTCAGTCCTAGGACCCCTCCTGTTCGGCATATACTTCTCACAGGTAGACACAAGCACAGGAGGACTATGGCTGACCAAGGTCGCAGATGACTGCAAACTAGGGGCTAAAATTGACTCTCCGGCTGACACAGACATCCTCCAAAAGGGTCTCACTGAGACAGATACCTGGTGTCAAAACCATGGCCTCAAGCTAAATGCCAAAAAGTGTATAGTCATCCCCTTTGGAAAAAACAAAGTACCCACAAACTATCACATAAGTGGTAGCCCCTTAAATACGGAAGACGTAATAAGGGATCTGGGGACCCAAGTAGATAGTAACCTCTCCTTTGATAATCACATTGCCAAAGTGGTTAGAAAATCCTTCTATGTTGCCCACCTAATCACAAAAGGGTTCGCATCCAGATCGAAAGACGTCACTGGGCCCCTCTACGCATCCATCATCAGACCCATCATAGAGTACAATGCCCCATTTGGGATGTACCTTACAAGACACCTGAAACAACTGGAAAAACCACAGAAGTACCTCACTGAGAGGATCACTGGCCTCAAGCAGATGTCCTATGCAACTCAACTGAAGAAAGTCCAGCTGTACTCGGTTGCATACCGCCTACTCAGAGGTGATCTCTGCCTGACATACAAGGCAATGTCCAACCCAGAATTTATGGACATGCTCCACCTAAAGAAAACCATATCCCCTCGAGCCACACACTCCAGGGATCTAAACCTCACCACAACAATAAATAGGATGTGTCCCAGAGACTTCTTATGCTCTGAAACAAGATTCCAATCTACATTAGGCAGAGCTCTTCGCTAACCCTCTTCAAGAGAAACCTTGACGAGTGGATGGGAAACAGAAAGTTTACCCCAGGGATCACTTCAATGGCTCTGCCGTACAGAGGCACAAGGAACTAATCTAAGGGGGCGGCGAAAGCCAACACATTCCGGCTACGCTTATAAATGCCTATGGGCAGATAGCCTAGTACCTACCTATGAACCATGATGCATCACATGTGAGGGCTATGCCCCACACACTCACATGGACACACACTGGCCATTTCTGCAGCACCATGATGCATCAGATGTGAGGGCTATAGATGACACACTCACATGGACACACACTGGTTATTTCTTCAGCACCATGATGTATCGGAAGTGAGGGCTATGCCCCACACACTCACATGGACACACACTGGTCATTTCTGCAGCACTATGATGCATCACATGTGAGGGCTATGCAACACATACTCACATGGACACACACTGGTAATTTCTGCAGCACCATGATGCATCAGATATGAGGGCTATGCCCCACAAAATGGCCATTTCGTCACCACCATGATGCATCAGATGTGAGGGCTATGCACTCACACACTCACATGGACACACCCTGGGCATTTCTGAAGCACCATGATGTATCGGATGTGAAGGCTATGCCCCACACACTCACATAGACACACACTGGTCACTTCTGCAGCACCATGATGCATCTGATATGAAGGCTATGCCCCACACACTCACATGAACACACACTGGCCATTTCTGCAGCACCATGATGCATTGGATGTAAGGACTAAGCCCCACATACTCACATGGACGCATACTAGTCATTTCTGCAGCACCATGATGCATCGGAAGTGAGGGCTATGCCCCGCACACTCACATGCACACACACTGGTCATTTCTGCAGCACCATGATGCATCGCATGTGAGGGCTATGCCCCACACACTCACATGGACACATGCAGAAAGCATATTTTTATGACAACACACACAGAATATTAATGGATTTTAAGCACCAATTGTGAAATCACAGTAACACATTCATACTGTCCATTTACCATAAGAAAAAGTAGACTTTTGTATACAGTTTTAAGCAAGTATATGAAGCTGAGCCTTCATTTCGTCTGTCAGTGTGTCATGATGTCACTTAACATACAAAATGGGAGCAGACCAAGGATGACATCACAAATGTATAACTACAATGCTACAAAACAGACTGTTTTTTAAAATATAGCACTGAAACAATCGCATGATTCATTTTCAATATGGTAAAATATTTCCTAAATAGGTGGCCACGGTGGTGCAGTGGTTAGTGTTGCCACCTCACAGCAAGAGGTTCTCTGGTTCGATCCTTGGCTGGGGTGCCTTCTGTGGGTTTCCTCCGGGTGCGCTGGTTTCCTTCCACATCCCAAAGACATGCTGTAGGTGGAGTGGACACTCTAAATTGGCCCTAGGTGTGAGTGTGTGCCTTCTGTGGAAGGTTGGACGCCAGGCTGGCAACTCGACACTGTAAAACTCCACTAACAATCATGAGCAGACCGGTGATCTGCTGTGGCGACCCCTAACCGGGAAAAGCCGAAAGAAGAAGAAGAAGAAGAAAATATTTCCTAAATGCACTTTGAAATATTTGTAGCCTCAGTGTATAACTGCATTACAGCATTCCATGGAGCAGCCAAAAATGATATATTCCTATTATTTTTGACAGACTTTAACAGTCAAATTAATTTCTGAACCTTGAAAAGGCAACTTAGACTTAAAAGCAATACTTATGTTTTTTGAAAAATTGGTAAAACTTTAAAACCTTATAGACTCTATTCTTACAGCAGCATATGCATGACCATTTTATTTTATTATGAAAGGTATATACCTGAATTTTACTTTATTATGAAAGGTATATACCTGAATTTTACTTTATTATGAAAGGTATACACCTGAATTTTACTTTATTATGAAAGGTATACACCTGAATTTTATTTTATTATGAAAGGTATACACCTGAATTTTACTTTATTATGAAAGGTATACACCTGAATTTTACTTTATTATGAAAGGTATACACCTGAATTTTACTTTATTATGAAAGGTATATACCTGAATTTTATTTTATTATGAAAGGTATATTCCTGAATTTTACTTTATTATGAAAGGTATATACCTGAATTTTACTTTATTATGAAAGGTATATACCTGAATTTTACTTTATTATGAAAGGTATATACCTGAATTTTATTTTATTATGAAAGGTATATAACCTGAATTTTATTTTATTATGAAAGGTATATACCTGAATTTTACTTTATTATGAAAGGTATATACCTGAATTTTACTTTATTATGAAAGGTATATACCTGAATTTTATTTTATTATGAAAGGTATATACCTGAATTTTACTTTATTATGAAAGGTATATACCTGAATTTTACTTTATTATGAAAGGTATATACCTGAATTTTACTTTATTATGAAAGGTATTATACCTGAATTTTATTTTATTATGAGGTATATACCTGAATTTTACTTTATTATGAAAGGTATATACCTGAATTTTACTTTATTATGAAAAGTATATACCTGAATTTTATTTTATTATGAAAGGTATATACCTGAATTTTACTTTATTATGAGGTATATACCTGAATTTTACTTTATTATGAAAGGTATATACCTGAATTTTATTTTATTATGAGTTATATACCTGAATTTTACTTTATTATGAAAGGTATATACCTGAATTTTACTTTATTATGAAAGGTATATACCTGAATTTTATTTTATTATGAGTTATATACCTGAATTTTACTTTATTATGAAAGGTATATACCTGAATTTTACTTTATTATGAAAGGTATATACCTGAATTTTACTTTATTATGAAAGGTATATACCTGAATTTTATTTTATTATGAGTTATATACCTGACAAGCCGGTTTTTCAATGGAAACATCAATGCTTGTCTGCTCATTTTTTTTTTGGCCAGATAGTATTAAACTGACTCCCTAAAGCAGGTTACAATCAATGCAAAACCGTGCTCACATTAATTACAATAAATAAATGACAAAAAAATGTTTGAAATTGAAAGACATAATTACAAAACAGTATTTTGAACTCTTAGTGTTGCAACAAAGCTTCTCATAGATCTGGCATGATAACCTAAAGATGAATTTCTCAAAAACAGATGTAAGAAAAGCATCACATTAAAAAGGAATTTGACAAATCTTCCAATAACACTTTCTACAGGAAATGGATCTACAACTGCCCACGCATTAAGAGGGTATACCCCGGTGCACCCTCTCCCAATTCAGTAAATGATTCTGTGGTACCACGTTTTACAAGGATGAGAAGTAAACCTTCAGATTAAGAGAATCTAGTTCACATGTG
>NC_056746.1:124766103-124781103 GCF_019279795.1 Protopterus annectens | reverse complement strand
AATGTGGCAATTTTCTAAGTTCCAGTGCACTTTTAATTGAACAGTAGTAGTTTAGTCCAGGCTTCCTAAAAGAGTTCAGTTTTAATTGCCACATGAGTTCATGTTTCTCCAGAATAAAAAAGAATCTACAATCATATTTAGATATGCTACCAATACATGTACCTCCGTACGAATTGCAGAAGGAGTCATGACTGGGCACATTGCGGGTGCTGGGAAGAGCACTTTGGCTGACATCAAAGATTGAAACAATACTAATTTCATGAACTTTAATCGTACTTTGACTTAGGAATGGGGTCCATTCCCGTCATTGTATTAGAAACCCAAAAGACTTGGAGAAATTAAAAAAAGAGTGAAGGACCTTCCTTTAGCAAAGTCAAACAGATGATGGTCCAGGGTTAACAGATTTCCCATGCCCAGACTATTCTGGTCTGAGATGATGCATTCCACAGTTTTACATATATAATAGTGAGACTAATGCATCTGCAGACCAGGGTCATTACATATTTATTTATTTTATATTTGTTTACCGGGAGAGTCTGACTGGGCAAAAAGGCCATTTTCAGTGGAGGTTCAGGGAGAAAAACTCCATTAAGATACAAACAGTAGACTTATAAACAGTACATAAAAAATACAAGTACATACAAAAAAAACAGAAACATAGGTATAGCTATTATCAATACATTACATTACTAGCTCAGTTGAAATAAAGCAATATGATTAAAAAATATGCATAAATTTAGAGAGAACATTGAAAAGGATACAGCTGTTTTACAAACAGTTTACATTGCAAATAGATTGGTATTACCAACATATATTTGTACAGGCATAAGTATTTGGTACTGTGCCAATGTAGACTTTGGGAGATTCTGGGTGTTATTCAGGGTGTATACCATGTAGCAACCTGTGAGATACTGATACAGCAGGCAAAGACTATGGGTTTCTAATACCATGAGGGTAAGGTGGTTCACACAGCCTATCTAGATCTCGCCAAGGCTTTGGACACCATCCCCCACTCTGGAATTATAGATAAACTCACTAAACTAGGTATAAATCCCTACTGCTTCTACAGTATTAATAGTTGAAGTCTGCTTAGTTTTTACATGTTTTTAGTCATAAATTTTATTGCAGATTGATAATACTTTTAGCATATCATTTTTTTTTACCTGCTTAGTAATACTTATATGTATTGCATTGTGTCTCTGCTACTCTGTGACTAACTCTTACTCATCTCTCCTCCTGTCTCCAGTTGTTATTGCCCTGTTTTTCCCTTGGGACCTGCCTGGGTGGATACATTCAATATACTAAGGTCACCTACCTCATCCACACATTTTGCTTAGGCAATATACTGCTCTGCTGCCTCAAATCCCACTTGGACATTGGAACAAGTCTCCCAGAGGATACTAAGAAAGTATGTGTGTGTGATAATACTTGGGCCTCCACTGATTAGAACTCTATGTATTTGTTAGTTATTCAAGCTATCTCCTGCCAGGACAGCCAGCAGCCTAGACACTTCTCTTTTCTCCCATCCACTTCTCTCCCATCTCTTCCCTGGGTTTCACCAGCTCTTCCTTATTTTATCCCACTCAGCCCCTAGACCTACCTAGTTGGCCTAGTGCATTCTCTGCATTGACCTCTAGAGGCCCCTCCCACTGTCATTACTTTTCTCTCACTTATTTCTTGCTTTACTCTGCCAATATCTTCATTCTTACTTTCCCATCCATATTATATATAGTATTCCTTACTTACCCTGCCACTACTTACTCTCCTCTAATCTTTGCTCCACTGATAGGCTCTCGATCCTCTCCTGGTTTCTTGGGCTCACTCCGCCTCCCTACCCTGCCCCCAAATCCCACCCCCCAGTGCATCTAGCTATATCCCTCTTGTTTCCACACCCACATTTTCTCTACACCAATCACCCTCCAACACCGTGTCACACCCCATCAGCCTATTATCCAATTTCAAACCACTCCCACAGGCACTACACTTCAATACATCCCACTTCTAACACACTCACTCACCTATCTACCCTAATAACACCCAGCTCTACTCCCACATCTCTTACTACACTACTTTAGTTAACTCCTTCTTATCCCTTCCACTATACCATATATATTGACAATTGCAACACTCACTTTCTAGTAACCTTCTCAACATGCCTACATACCCTCATTCCATCCTATGTCTTCTATCACTTTCTCTTAAACTATCATACCTGTATCACCTCACCCAACCTGTCATTTCTTACCACCCACAACTTTACCACACTACTTACCACCTGAATACCCCACTCCCACAATCACACTATCCCATCTCTCCCCATCTTCACCCAATAACACAGCTCCTCACCTTCTCATTTAAACTTCTCACCCCTCAGAAATACTCTATCCCCACAACAAATAAACACCCCTTAATCATCTCAGATGACCCAAACCATCTTAATACTCTAATCAACTATCTTTCAAACCCCATCTTCCATCTCTTCATCTGCCTATTATCTGGTGATGTTCACCCACCCTCCTCCTCCTCCTCCTCCCCACACAAGCCTATATACTTTACTTCTCTAAACTCACAAAGTATAGTGAATAAAGTCCCCACCCTCCACGCATGGCTCACACATAACAAACCTGATATACTATCTATTTCAGAAACTTGGTTAAAGCCCTCCATAAGAGATTCTGAAATAACTCCACCCAGCTACTCAATCATTAGAAAAGACAGGACCCAAAAGAAAGGAGGTGGAGTTGCCCTCCTTTATTCCTCCTCCTTGCTAGTTACCCCATATAACAAACCTACCCCAACATTTAACAATGCTGAATTACCTCTCCTCCAAATTAATAAACACAAAAACATTTGCCTAGCATCCCTCTACATTCCTCCAGGGGACAATATTTCTACACTTGAAAACATCCTCTCCTGGCTCTCTGATAATATTAACAATGAAACCATAATTCTTGGAGATGTCAATATTAACTGGGCCTCCATCCAGTCTCCAACCAACCCTCTTAACATCAATCTATACAACTTCTCCCAGCTAATCAATACCATAACTCACCCTTCTAAAGACCCCTCCAGTGGCACCATCCTTGACTGGGTTCTAGTGTCACACCCCCACTATTATACAAGCAGTGGTACTCTTCCCGACCCTCTTGGTGATCACCTGCCCACTTTCACCCACCGACTCCCCTGCATCTCTAATCACACCCACAACTACATCACTACCTGAAATGACAAATACTTTAACCCTTCAATTTTCATTGATTCCCTGAAAACTATCAATTGGAACAACTTAAAAACACTGCCCCTAGAAGAAGCTGTTTCCTTTTAACTCCACATTTCTAGGAATACTTGATTCCCAAGCCCTCTAAGAACAAAAGAATAAACTAACTCAGCCCCCTGGCTAACCAAAACTACTCTCTCTACCATGAGGCTTAGAGACAAAGCCTGGGGAATCTATCTGAGAAACAAGACACCAGACAAACATATTGCATATAAAACCCTTCGTAATAAAGTAAAAAAGCTAATAATCTCTGATAGACAAACATACTTCCTCACACTCCAGAACAACAATAAAACCAACCCCAAAGATTCTGGAAGGAATTTCCACCCTCCTCAACCCCAGCAAACCACCCACCCCTACCCCAGACCCAAACATCCAAGACCTAGACTTAGCTATTCAGTTTAACTCCTTTTCATCGACTCTATTAGTAAACTCACCTCTTCCTTCTCATCCTCCCCACCATCCAACACACCCCTCCTCCTACCACAATCAACCCTACCCCATCTCCACTTCACATGACCCATCTTCCACCTCTTCCACTACTATTACTTCCCCATTAACTGAACCCTTCTCAAACTCGCCTTCTCCACTTCCCTCTCTTTTCACTTTAAAACCTGTATCTACTACCACTATTAAGAAACTCCTCCAGAAATTAAAGCCATGTACTAATGCCCCTGATAACATTCCCTCTTATTTCCTACACATAGCTGCAGATGCCATTGCCTATCCCATTAGCATTCTAATAAACCGTTCCATCCAAGAATGCACCGTGCCTACATTGTGGAAGCAAGCATTCATTATCCCCCTTCATAAAGGAGGCAACAACTGCAACATCAATAATTTTCTATTGCTATTCTATCCCCCATTTCAAAACTTCTGGAAAAGTGTGTTCACCTCCAACTCTTGCCACATCTCTTAGATAACAACCTGCTAACCCCTACTCAACATGGATTCAGGCCAAACCATAGTACCATGACTGCCCTCTTATCCTTTCTTGAGACTGTCAATAAAGCACGTGATACTGGACACATTGTCTCTACCCTACTTCTTGACCTATCCAAGGCCTTTGACACCATCTCACACAACCTGCTTTTAACTAAACTATCAAAACTCAACCTCTCTCCCTCTTCCATAAATTGGTTTTCTAGCTATCTGTCAAATAGACACCAAGCAGTCAGATGGAAGAAGGCTACTTCCCATTCATTAGCACCCCACTGGTGTTCCCCAAGGATCTATTCTGGGCCCCTCCTCTTCAATATATTTGTCAATGACTTTCATCAATCTATCCCTTTTGCAAACATCATTCAATATGCAGATGACTCTACAATTATCTGCTCTGCCATCTCCCCCTCACTGCTCCAAAAACTTACTCAGCAAGCCTTTTCAATAACTGAACACTGGATGAAAATAAACCACTTAGCACTCAATGCCTCCAAAACAAAACTTATGGTTTTCACCCCTTCCAAAGCTACCTCCTTCAATACCAACTCCTTCACAATTACCAGCCTAAATAACACACCCCTAGATCTAGTCTCTGAAACTAAGCTATTAGGAGTACTAATTGACAATAGACTTAGTTACAATTCCCATCTACTACTAAATATAAAAAAAACCCATCAAAAACTAGGCATGCTCTACCGTCAGAACCAATACCTTACAAATTCCTCCAAAATCCTTTTCGCTTCCTCTTTTCTCATTCCCTCCCTTCTCTATGGTGCTCCATTACTGACTAATCTTCAGGCCTCCTTAAAAAAACAACTTTCTTCCTGCTATAACAAAATAGCCAAATTCGCTAACAGCCACAGGTCCTCAACCCACCATTGTTCTTCCCTTCAAAAATTAAACTGGCTTGAATTACCAAACCAGCTTACATATATTCAGTTGACTTTCGCTCATAAGCTCATTTCCAGTCCTTCTCTTTGTCCCTCCCTGTCTTCTGCCTTCAGAATGCACCTACCAAACAGAGTCTTAAGGTCTAACAACCAAAATCTATTAATAGTACACAAACCATGTCATCCCCCAGGCAAACACTTACTATCTTTTAACCTTGCCCGACTATGGAACTCACTTCCTCCATCCATTCGTACTATTACTAACAAATACTTGTTCAAAAAATCTCTTCATACATATCTAATATCCCAATGGGATTGTTCTTGCTCCCTCCCCTCATAGATCTGTAACATTCCATCTCCCCTCACACTCATCCTACTAAAGCTTATGTTTCCACACTATAGTTATTTAACAAAGACCCTCTGAGCTTCTTCTTCAATAACTCCCCTGATTGCATATCTCAATACTGTTCTTATTTCTGAATGTTTCTCAAATTTATGCCTAAATGTATTAATGTTTTACCTCTACTGTGTATAATTGTCTAATAGTTATAGCATCTACTTAATTCTGTCTTTATCACAGTTTTTCTCCCCATCTTTGTATGTTTTCTCAAATTCAAGCCTAAATGTATTAACTTTTATCTCTACTCTGTATAATTATCTTGTAGTTAATGTATGTACCTAATTTTTGTCTATATTGGAGCTTTTCTCCCCAGGACTCCATTGAAAACGGGTTCTTTTGGCCCAATGGACTATCCTGGTAAACCAACTGCAAATAAATAAATAAATAAATAAATGTCACAAGATGGGTTGCCAACTGGCTCACTGACAGAACCCACACTGTGAAAGTAGCAGACTCCAAATCCAGCTTCAGACCAGTGACAAGTGGAGTACCACAGGGTTCAGTCCTGGGTCCTCTCCTGTTTAGTATCTACTTCTCTGAAGTACAGGCCAACACAGAAGGTCTTTGGCTAATGAAGTTTGCAGATGACTGCAAATTAGGAGCCATAATCAAAACTCCAAAAGATGTGGACATCCTACAAAAGTGCCTTGCTGAGACAGATGCCTGGTGTCAAAGCCATGGCCTCAAGCTCAATGCCAAAAAGTGCATTGTCATTCCTTTTGGTGAAAACTCAGTACCCATGAACTACCACATAGGTGGTAGTCTACTTAACATCGAAAGTGTGATAAGAGACCTTGGGACACAGGTGGAGAGTAGTCTCTCCTTTGATAATCACATTGCCACAGTAGTCAGGAAATCCTTCTATGTGGCACACCTCATCACAAAAGGTTTCTCATCCAGGAAAAAAGAGGTCATTGTTCCCCTCTACTCGTCACTCATTAGACCCATTATAGAGTACAATCCCCCTTTTGGTATGTACCTCACAAGACATCTACAACAACTGGAAAGGCCACAGAAATACCTCACAAAGAGGATTACCAGCCTCAAAGAGATGCCCTATGCAGACCATCTCAAAAAACTGCAGCTTTACTCCACTGCATATCGCCTACTCAGAGGCGATCTCTGCCTAACACACAAAGCTGTGTCAAACCCAGAGCTTTTAGACATGCTCCACTTAAAGAAATCCCAATCCCTATGAGCTACATGCTCTAGGGACCTAAACCTCATCACCACAATAAACAGAACATGCTGGAGGGATAGATTTCTGTCCCAGAGACTTCCCATACTCTGGAACAAACTACCTATCTACATCAAACAAAGCTCCTCATTAGCACTGTTCAAGAAAAATCTTGATGATTGGATGGGAGATAGGAAATTCACCCCGGGGATCACTTCTGTGGCTCTGCTCGACAGAGGCACAGGAAAATAATTTTCTTGGGTGGCGAAAGCCAGGCTACCTTTGGCTAGGCTTATATAGGCCCTAGGGCCAATAGCCTAGTACCTACCTATGAACCTATTAGCACATTCTGGGGTGAGCTTGAACAAGAAGGATGGTGTAGGAGGTTCTGCATTCAGATTAGGACATAAGTGTGCCATGTTAGAGGAGAGGAGGAAGTTATAACTGGGATACCTGAGTTATAATAGTGGGGACTGAGTGCGGACTAAGCTGTAGAATTTGCTTTGGCAGAGGGTTATCCTGGGCCAGCCTTGTGAAATGGCAGTACAATGGCTGTTTTCTAGTCTTCAGGAATATAATGAGTGGACAGGCTTAGATTAAAGAGGTTTAGTAGGGGGTCAGATTGGCCACATTTGGTACTGGTAATCAGGCAACCTGGTGTGCTACTTGGACCCATGCATGAGGTATTCTGAGATACTGAGAGGGATAAAAGGATTTGTTCCATAGTAATCTGTGGAACAGCAAAAACTGTGTCTGGACTAAAATTTGCACTAAATGTGTCAGCTAGGATAATAGCTATTTCCTTTGGGTCAGAGTGTGAGGTATGACCATGGACTAGCACTGGACATTGTTGAGTGCTACTTCTTAACTTCCTGCCACAGTTAAAGAAAGATCTGCCTTTATGCTTATTTTTTGGCGACTACTTCAAGCTCATATTCACCTTTGACCTTACTAATGTTTCCATTAAGCTCTCTAATAATTGCTTAAATGTGCTCTTAGCATAGGCAGAATGAGACTTCTGATAAGCATTAAGTGATTTCTTCCTCTTGTTATACAACTTATTTGTACGGGTGTTCCACCAGAGGGGTTTGTTTCTCTGAGCACATTTGGTGTGGAAAAGGACTGATTTAGCAGTGCAGTTATTTAACGGGGAGTACAAGTCAGAGTGAAAGACAGTGGCTTTAGCAATGGGATCCATCAGAGGAGAATTACAGCAAAATGTGTTCACATCATCAAGTAACCGAAGATGGTTTTCTTTTGAAAAGTCCCTAAACACAGAGGTGTTTGCAGTGGAAGTACCACCAGTTTTAAATGAAAAGATGATGGATTTCTGTTCTGATTTAACATGGGAAGATTTATAACAGGGTGTGCAAGACAAGGCGAGAGTTGTAAGGATAAGATCAGGGGTGCTGGGCCTAGTAAGATGGGTAACTAAACGTTACATTTATAATGTCAAGGAAGTATTAGGCATGCCAACCATTGGCAGGAAAGGCCAGACAGCTTATTGACGGATAACAGAAGTCCCGCAGTAGAAAGGTGTTAGGTTAGTTATCACGCTCAGACGGGGATAGACATAGAGTTCTGTAGGAGGGTATGAAGTGGTTATAAAGCATGTTTAGGATGGTTTTGACATCTAGGAGTTAAAATTTCATGTTCCATGGAATCTGTTATGAGGTGATGCTGTCTTTGACAAACACAGATACTCCACCACAACTGCCAGTAGGTCTGAAGACATGGCAGGTACTAAACACAGAAAGAGAGAGCAATGCTTTCATTGTTTTTAAACTGTGTCTTTGTAACTACACATAAATTAATGTGTTTGCGTTGCTTGAGAACCTCAAGTTTTGGGCTTTTTTTTTGCTTAGATGCCTCTCAATGAGCAGAGTCACTTTAATGTGTCCCAAATTAGAATTCACTAAGCTGGAATGTCCAGTAGATGACCCTGATTAAAGGCACTACTGGGGCAACAAAGGCTTTACTCTGAATGTGAAAGCCTTGGTAAGAGAGATGTACACCATCTCTGGCAAAGCAGGAAGGCTTGCCAGCCATTTCTTCCCAAAATGATACATACCAGATCCCCCTAGAATGATATCAGCTATATAGCCAGCTATTAAAGCCAATTACCTTGTTGTTGAATCTTGTCAGCATTCTAGGTGATGGTAAATTAACACTCATGACACAAGCATAGCAAGCTCAATTGTATCATTCTGGGTAAAGCTCCTAAAGTCGTTCACCCCCATATGGACCACAGTCAGGCCATATTAATATCAGTCAGGATGGACAGTTCTAAGAGCAGTTGTTATATCTTGGTCCTGGCTGCAGAAAGACAGCTCTCATCCTATTTCTTATTCAATCTGATGAGGGTGGCATCTGTATGCTTCACAATAGTCATCACTCACTAAAACATTACAGTGAAGTAAAACTGATTGGTTTTCCACACTAAATGTTCAGAGAAATTCAGACTACTACTATGATACTAAGTCATTCACTGCAGTTGCTAGCAACATATTCAGTTATAACCCGGACATAACCGATGCTTGACTGCTGTCAGTTTATTGCACAGAATAAGGTACTCGGTCATTTGGATACACAAGGTTCATTCTACTAGTTTATAGAAAGGACAGAGTCTGCTTACAGCTCTGTAATTTTTGAGTTTGTTCTGTTCACTCTCAGTTAGCACACAGGATTAAAGTTATGCTAATGAGTTGCTTCCTGAAGATCAGGGCTCGTTTCCCTCAGCCTCTATTTGGTTACTGTTTGAGGTATCATTTAAGCAGGCAGTGCTTCGGGTAGCAAGGAAACAGGTTTAAGTTTGGTGATCTCCTAAATCTCATGACTAGTAATTATATATAAACTATCTTTTGAACAGCGTAATGATTTTTGATTGTTTATGTACAGACTTTTTCTATCCTGATGATAGTCTATAAGTACTGCTCATGGATGTGCTACATAGATTAACATATATTTATATGTTATGTTGTGGGAAGTTACCCACTGAAGGTGATTTGTGGTCCTTCAGTATGTAGAGGAGTTTCATTATTTATCTTACTGTTACTGGTGAGAAGGTAAACTCTTGGTGAGAAGTGAAAACAGACTTGGGTTGATGTGATGTTAATGTACTGCTGTTGGAATATTTTTGAACAACAAACGGTGTTTGTAGAAACTATTTCTTAATGGCTTGGCAGGTCCACTGGATTATCTGTATTTGTATGCAGATACACTGAGTACTTTTATTTAGGATATTTCAAAAAGGTAGCTGGTTTACTGCAGTTTCTTTCTTCAAGAGTTTTGCAGTATTTTTTATCTTTATTTATCTTTTGTCCTCCCCGCGGTCGAGTGGCATTCGAAAGACGTGTGAATGGGCGTGTCTTCGTTGAAGGTTAGGCATCAGGATGGCACCTCGGCATCGTAAAAATTGACTGCCAATCATTAGTGGACCAGAGTTTCGCTGTGGCGACCCCTAACCGGGAAAAGCCGAAAGAAAAACAACATTTATCTTTTGTTGACTGGGTTAGTCCTACTAGATCAGTGGTGTCTTTTCTGGCTTCTGTGGATTTTTACAAAAATGCAGTTTCTCCTTGAACTTTGCGTACATTATTCCATCCTTGGTTACATAATTTCATCAGTAGCCTTAAGGATTTGTTGATTCAATGTCAGCTAGCGTTTTTTACTGTAATGCATCTAAGTGGACTGTATTTGTTGACGAAAGTTAGCAGGAATTCATTCAACAGTTAAGCCACAGTATTAGTTCTGATGGCTAACAAGTCCGTTTGAGGGATGTGACTGCTTGTCTAAGGGAGTTCAACTGGTAAGGCAGTCCAGTTTCCTGCTGTTACGGTCTTTGTTTTGGCAGCTTGTAACATGTTTTTCTAAATACTGTAAGTTGGGTTACAGTCACTTAAGTGGTCTACAAGGATTCTGATATTAATGTAATTCAGATGTTCTCTGGCCTGTACCCAACTGACTGAATTTTTGTTTTTTGATCTTTATGAGCTAGGGTTATGAGCTGTGAAAATCCCAGTGACCAGAGGACATTTTTCAGCGTATCTCCTGTAGTTGTGTTCAACAATATATAGAAATCTCCAAGAAGAACTTGAACTGGCAGTATACCACACCATTTCTGTGTGTGTGTGTGTGTGTGTGTGTGTGTGTGTGTGTGTGTGTGTGTGTGTGTGTGTAGGGGGGATGCTTTAGTTACTTTCACGTAATCATGGGGAGTGTGTAGTTCTTCTGTTTTATTTCTCACAACACCTGTAACTACAAGTGATTCCCTCACAGAAGCTAGAGATGGATGACTTTGGTGAAGGTTGAAATTTGTAGTATTTCTCACTAGTATTACTGACCCTGACTTTTTGGCAGTACAATATTTTCCTAAGAGTTTACATCCTGGTGTGCCACCTTCGATGCCCTGTGCATGCGGCTGAGGCCACACCTCTGAAGTGCCTAACATGCCAGGTTTTACAAAAGTTCAGCTATATTATTACAGATGCTTATGGGTTTGGCATGGATTATTTTTAGGCCATTTGCAGGGGGGTATGTAACAGAAGTGCTTCTGCCCAGATGGTACTGGATTGAATTCTAAACCTTTTCCACAATATAATGTGATTTTGTTTATGACTGATACTTGCATAAAAGGTTGGTGAAGCTGTATGTGCTGGTAGATGTAGGTGAACATGAGTCCTTGATTTTACTGGGGGAGGCAGAAGGGAGAAGATCAGATTTATTTATTTAATTTGTTTTATGTATTTGTTAACCAGACAAATGGGTTGGTACAAGGACCATTTTCAATCACAGCCAAGGCCGTCTGGCTTGAACAGTTAAAATATTATGGGTGTATATATTTACACAAAACAGTAATATAAAAGAGATCACACTGACTAAGATTTCTCCTAGAGTAGAACTTGAAACAAAGAAAAGAGTGTTATATACAATACAATGTTATAAAGCAGAAACCTTAGAAAGCTGCAATGTATATATGGCACACGTGAGTTTATTTAATTTTTTTTATTTACATTTGTTACATAACAAATACATGCACATCAGTGGCAGCTCGTGCTATTGGACTGCAGGACTGCATCCCCCCCCCCCAAGCGGGTCTATATTATAACATCAAAGTCTTAAAACTTCAAATGTTATAACATCGAAACCAAAACCTCGAAGACTGACAACACTGAAGACTGAGAACAGCGATTTTTTTTCCCCCTGGGGAAAAAATCACTGTTCCAGCACAAACACGAAACACACAAACACTAAAAACTGTTTCTAATGTGGGGGGCACAACACCCCCCACCCCCCCTACTTAAATATACCAACTCCGAGATTGCACCACAGTGGAGGAAATAGGGAAGCCACGGAAATGGTCCACTGAATTGTTTCCCTGGGAAAGAATTTGATATTTTGCAGCTTCAATGCTGTCAGTCTTTGAGGTTATGGGTTCGATGTTATAACATTCGAAGTTTTGATATAAATAAATACCTTTCCTGTAACTAGTGTAATCCAGATTCAGATTGGCTGTATCCAGGACTGTTTGGAAGCTTCTGAGCCCCCAAGCCTTTCTGTGTTGGAGGGAAGCCTTCTAGCTTATCAGTGGGATTGGTAAGCACTAGGTAACCTATCTACCACATAAGGAGTGGTTCTGGCCCAGAAATTGTAGTTATTGGCCGTTTGGGCAGTTTTTCCATCTCTCTCTCAACTTTCTGATTTAAAAGCCCACATTTGCACTTGTTTCCCCCCTTTCCTGTAACTATTTTGGTGCAGATAAAGATTCTTAGTTTTAGCACTTGAATTTGCTTATTCGTGATCAGCACTTGTATAGAACTTATAAGCACTAAAGAACCTACTAATTACTACATCACTCAACCTTCCTCATTACCTAGAGGGAAACAGTTTTGGTACTCACTTTCCTCACTTGCTTAGAGAAAAACAGCTCTTGTACTCACTTTCCTCACTTATCTAGAGGAAAATAGTTTTTTATTCAGGCATGTCCAAGGGTCAGCTCCCAGTGTTCTCTCCTATCTATCTGATGAATCTGGGCATCTTGGGGCAATGTAGAAATTGCCTCATGTACACGGACAACCCTCTCCACCTACCACCCAACACTACAACCTGTGAGAGATGCACTTATCTAACCAAACTGGAGGTAAAACTCTCTCCAATCAAGACTTAACTTGACAGTCAAGAGGAGAAGGTAAAGACTTGCACCACACCACACTCATCACACAGTCTCACTAAATCTACACAACCAAAATCCACACATAGTAACACAAAAACATTTGCAGAGGCTCTCAATAATAATCTGTCTAAGAAACAGACACCTCCAAAGCAGAAACGCAAGTAACCTCCATCCCCCAACACAACCCAAATGACACACAGCCCGCAGACTCAGTGTGCCACTCAACCACAGCCAATAAGGCAAAACAACGTACCCAACACACTAGTCATAGGTGACTCTATAGTCAGGCACACTGATGTCCCACTCACCAGGCTAAACAAGGAGAAGGTTACTGTCAGCTGCCTGTTGGGTGCCAGGATCCGCCACATAACCCACGCACTCAGGTAACTCCACAACAAGTACAAATATGACTCTGTCATTGTCCATGTTGGTGTGAATGACCTGAGATGTACCTCCCTGGACTACATGAAAAGAGACATGGAAGAGCTCTCCCATCTTGTAGCCCAGGCAGGTATGACCTTAGCCTTGAGTAGCATTCTGCCATTACCCAGAAGGATGCCGCAATACAAGGACAAAATGATTGACTTCAACAACTGGCTAAGCTTCTGGTGCCATTCTAAAGGGATCCAGTATCTGTCTGGCTGGGATGACATGGTCGACAGACCACAATGCTTTGCCAGAGATGGCCTGCACCTGTCACCCCTGGGATTCCGGATACTGGCTAAGGTTCTTGCCGCCCCTATAGTGCCTTTTTTAGGCAATGTTCAAATGACAAATTCACCACCGTTACAGGAACAGGAAAGTAAAAACTGAGGGTGATGCTATTCAATGCTAGAAGTCTAAACCTCAAAATGCACTCACTCAAGGCACTCCTTAAAATGGAGAACATCGATATCTGTGCAGTGACTGAGACCTGGTTCAAGGCTCCTGAGAGCACCCCTGCACTACCAGGCTATAACTCATACCACACGTTTCGGCCATGTAACCTGGACCGGAACACCAAAGGCGGAGGTGTGTCCATATTCATTAAGGATATCCACACCTCCAGGCTAGTTGCTCAGCATAATGCAGCCGAGGTTATCCAACTGCAATTAACTCTGGGCAAAACTGCAATCCAAATTGTAGCTTGCTACAGATCACCCACCATGCCCCACGATTCCCACCCCTCTTTTCTTGATGTACTGGAAAATTAGGGTTCAACCAAACACCCTAATAATGGGCGATTTCAACTATCCCACCATTAACTGGGAAAACTACTCATGTACCAACTCCTTCGCTCAACGCTTTCTGGAATTCATAAACTCCAATGCCCTGGATCAACATCCACACCCCCACCAGGGGCAACAATATCCTAGATCTAGTCATTACCAACATGAGTGACAGGTGTTCCATACCTGAAGTCAACACATCATTGGTCCGATCTGACCATAAGCTAATTACCCTAGATATCCACATCCTGCCCCCACCCCCCATTAAGGAAACCATGGTAAAATATTTCTCCAAAGCCAACTTCATGCTTCTTAAGAAAGAAGTGGTGAACTTCATGACACCCATGCAGATGGACAATACAGTTACGACTACTGAATCCTACACAATTGCACTTTATAAGCACTTACATGAGTGCAAGGATCATGCTATCCCAAACAGAACCAAGACGCTATCCTCCAAAAAAAGGAAACCAATCTGGTTGTTCCCTGCCATAAACAAACTATACAACAGAAGGAAGAAACTGTTGCAAAAGAGAGTAAAATCCCATGATTGGAGGACCTCCGTGGTCAGCCTCAGTAAGAAGCTGAGATCCCTCATAAAATCTTCCAAAGCTAGTTACGAAAACAAAATCACCACTGATTTAAAGATAACCACAAAGCATTCTATAGCTATGTCAAGAATCTCAATGGCAACACTCAGATCTGCTCTAAGTTACAGCACAATGGCAATAAATATACAGACCCAACTGATATTGCCAACTTCCTGGCAGATAAGTTTAGTGCTAACTTTACCCCCCTCTCACCCCCTAAAGAGCCCATCTCTATACTGGAAGAATGCAAAGTTCCTGTAATCACGGCTGCACAGGTAAAAACCACACTCTCCAAAGCCAAGAACACAGCATGCATGGGACCAGACAACATCCCAGGCTGCGTT
>NC_056746.1:124733603-124761103 GCF_019279795.1 Protopterus annectens | reverse complement strand
TCCAGTTGGTATAAGTACCTGGTTAGGTACATGCAGAAGGTAGCACTATACTCAGTTATCGGCCTATGAGGGCCAAGTACAATAGCATTACGGTTTCCTTTGAACTTGATGCCATGCCTTTACTTACTGCTTTTACGGGTGTGCTATAAATATTATAATATGCAGGGATTTCTGATTTACCGAAGAATATATTTATGCCTTTTTAGCATTTAGTCTCAGACCATAGTTTTGGCACCAGTCGTTTGTCATTTTTAGGCCTGTTGGTAGGATGTCAGCATCGTTTGGGGATTCACTGAATGCTTCTAGCTTACAGTAATCATCAAACTTGGTAAGCCAGAGGCCCCCAACACTAGGCTTCACTTCAAAGAAGTGTATACTAAACAGGAGGGGTACCAACACTGAGTCCGGTGGGACACCACTAGTAACAGGTTTCTTAAAAGAAGTGGATTCACCTATCCGGACAACATATGTCCTGTCAGTGAGCCAGTTGGCTATCCATTTGATGATGTAGGGATTTATGCCTTACTCAGAAAGTGTAACAATGACTTCCAAGTGGAGGATTGTGTCAAAAGCTTTGGTTAGGTCTAGATAAGCGGTGTGTACCATTTTAACCTCATCCATGACCCTGCTTTACTTTCTCAAAGAAATCCACCAGATTGACCAGGCAAGACCTCCCTTTGACAAAGCCAAATTGGGTCTGGTCCAGTGTTTGGAGAGTTCCTATGTCATTATTGATCAGGTCCATGAAAATTCTCTCCATGGCCTTGCAGATAAGTCTGGCCAAGCTTATGAGTCTGTAGTTCACTGGATTAGTTAATAGGCCCCCTTGTGCAGCGGGATGACTATTGCAGTCATCCACTCCTCTGGAACAAAGCTCGTCTGGAGGCTATGGATAAAGAAGGTTTCTAGTGGCCCTGACACATTCTGTTTGAAGCTATTTAAGAAGCATCCTGGAATGTTTTGGGACCCATAGAGTTTGTGTTTTTGGCTTTAGTGAGCGCAGTAAGGACCTGCTCTCTCATAATAACCTGTAGGGGGATGGTGGCAGTTATTTCTCTGAGTGTGGTAAGAGGTGATGGGGGGAGAAGTTTGAATTGAAATTGTCAGCTGGCAGATTTGCTATAGTTTCAGGCTGGGTGTAAGTGTTGCTGCCCATGATTAACTTGGCACATTGCTGCGCATTTCCCCTGAGGTTACAAACATAATTTAAAAAAAAGCCTTATGATTATCTTTCATTGGGATGCTATCTTCACCTCACAGTTTGCTTTGGCGGATTTGACCAGCTCCCTAATTTGCTTGCTTCAACTGGTGAGTATCTTTTTGCACTGTTTGGTCTGTTCCTTCTTGGCTTTAGACAGGATTTTTTTCCTTTTGTTGAATAGACTATTTATGTTAGGGGTCTAGCAGGGTGGTTTAGTTTTTCCAGTATTCACAGGTTTGATTCAAACAGGTACTGTCTCCTCTATGCAGCTATGAATGTGGTTGTACAGTTCTTTTGTGTACAGCCCAGAGTAAGCCTCAGTGTCATCCGAGTTTGAAGAGACTTGGAAGTTTAATAAGCTGCCACTTAGTCTGAGGTAATGGGCCTTAGCAAAGTTCTTAACAGGTTTGGAGTTTGATGAGGGTTCTAGGTTCATTTTAATACTAAAGGACATCATTTTGTGTTCAGATCTTACCAGGGAGGATTTAATGCATGGGAGGGGGCAGCAGCCCCCCCATTTTTGTGAGAACTAGGTCTGGGATATTTGTACCTGCAGTTGGGGAACTAACTAGTTGCTTCAGGATGTTTGAGTTGACAAAATCCAAAAACCTCTGAGCAAGTGTAATATGGGTCGTACAAATCAGATCAGTAGCTAGCAAGGATATGACAGGGGGTCGAACCTATGGTTAATTTGGCAGGGAGCAGCTCAAGCGAGTCATGTTGCTGGATGAGTCTAGCAGTGTACTTGTCCGTTATGAACACTGAGACATCTCCTCCTTTTCTTTTATCCTAAGCTGAGGGGGGCTGAAATGTATGAAAGGCATAGTACCCTTCTGACAGCAGGGGAGCTTTCTATGACTCTTAACCATGTTTCCATGACTGCACATATGTCTGCATCTTCCAGGGTGAGGAGTGCTTCCAGGGACTGCAGTTTTTTATTAAAACTCCTAGCGCTGAACAGCAGTACATTTATGTAGCAGTGCATGATTTTTTTATGTTTAAATGTTAACAACTTGTCATGGCCTAAAAAAGGCACTACGGGGAGCCAAGTGGTGACAAGTGCAAACCATCTATGGCAAAGCATTATGGTCTGTCGATCATATGCTTCCCTAGGCTGACAGATACCGGATCCCGTGGATGTGACAATCATAAACTAAACTAATTGAAGTCAATCATTTTTTCTGGCACTATGGCATCATCACTGGTGAAGGCAGGATGCTACTCAAGCCTAGATTTATACCTGCAAGGGACATATACTCAGAGAACACCATCATGTCTCTATTCATATAGTCCAATGAGGTCCATCTTAGGTCGTTTACACCCACATGGACTATCACCATGTCCTACTGCTACTTGTGGTTTAAAGACCTATGTGCATGTGTGATCTGGTGGATCCTGGATCCAGACAGATTACTGTGATCTTCTCCTTCTTTAGCCTGCTAAGGGGGGCATCAGTATGTCTTACAATGGAACCTCCAGTAAATAAAATGTTTGGCTGTGTGGTGTGTTGCCTTATGGGCTTGGAAGAGAGGCTACTATTATTTTCAGAGTTATGTGCTGTGAGAGGTGCTGTCTTTTTGAGTGTGCACACAGCCACTGAGAGATGCTTTTAGGAGTTCTTGCAGGTTTGGGTAGATTACAAGAGACTACCTCCATGTATGTAGGTCTATGTGCTTGTTCCTTTAGTGCTGGTAGTGTGCATTTTGGGTGTAACAATGACAAGCTGATTTGCATTTTTTGCTTGTGTATGTGAGATATTTGCCTCCAATGGCTTGTGTATCTACATCTCTCACACACTGTGTTTGTCTGTTATAAAATTAAATGGTTGTCAGCAAAAATGAGACAGTTACTACACTGCCTCAGGATGCCCATAGGATGCCCATATCCACCAGGCCAGAAACAGAGATGACAGGGAAGTGTCTATCAAATACTCCAAACCCTTAGTAGATGAGAAGGAGTAGGGGGGGGGCACTTAAAGGGCTACGTGAGAGGGTTTAGTAGAATACTATTAGATGACATGCAGGGGTACTGCCCTCAGCCATGAACAGGGACGCTCTGAATAAATGAGCGTTGACTCACTGAAAATGTAAGGCTTTTATACCAGGAGGATGAATGACTTTTACACAGTTAGGCTCTCAGGCCAATTAGATAACCATACAATAAGCCTTCCACCAGTAGTTCCCAAATCAGAAGGGGTTGAATCAGCCTTCTGCTCCCACTGGAGTGCAGAAAGACCCTCTTAATATAAAACAAACTGGTTTTAAGCTCAAGTGCAGTAACAAATGCTTTATGACAAAAGGAATAACTCCTGCAGTTTCAGGAATCCTTGGAAATAAGTTCACAAACCCTGATAAATGTTCATAAATACAGAAAAAATATGCAAACAGTGGAGAACATCTACAAACACAGCAAAACTTTGCAAAGCTTAGAAATATTTTGGCAGACTCAGAACAACTTTTGCAGTGTCAGGGGAGGTTACGAAATATCAGAATAACAACCTAAGAACAGTATAGTAACAAACAGATGGTATTTCTTTAACATGTGCAGGCTCAAAATGGTGGCAAATTCAACCAAATTAATAAATTAGCACAGAAGTGTTAAATAGCACTGAGATGGTTAGAGCAAATGTGAAAAAAAATACTTATATCAGCTTTGTAGATCCATAGATAGTTTTAGAAGCAATCCAAGTCTTGTAGTCATAGGTGCCCAAGCCAGGCACAGCAAAGCTCTGAATAAATGAGCACAGTCTCACTAACATATAAGGCTTTTATGCCAGTAGGATGAAAGACTTTTACACAGTTAAGTCCTCAGGCCAATCAGATAACTATACAATAAGCCTTCCACCAGTAGCTCCCAACTCGGATGGGTTGAGTCGGCCCTCTACTCCAATCAGAGTGCAGAAAAAAAATCATTTTAATGTAAAGCAAACTGGTTATGAGCTCAAGTGTAGTAACAAGTGCTTTACAACAAAATGCAGAACTCCTGCAATATCAAGAATCCTTGGAAAAAGGTTCAAAAACCCTGAGAAAAGTTCCCAAATACAGAAATTCCATCAGGATGAAAGACTTTTACAAAGTTAAGCCCACAGACCAATCAGATAAACACACAATAAGCCTTCCAAAATGAGTTCCTAACTTGGATGAGTTGAATCAGCCCTCTGCTCCCACCAGAGGGTGAAAAACCTTCTTAATGTAAAACAAACTAGTTTTAAGCTCAAGTGCAGTAACAAATACTTTACAACAAAAGGCAAAACTCCTGCACTATCAGTAATCCTTAGAAATAAGTTCACAAACCCTGAGAAATGTTCACAAATACAGAAAAAAACTATGCAAACATTGGAGAATTTCTACAAACACAGGAAAAAACTTAGAAATATTTTGGTAAATTCAAAACAACTTTTGCAGTGTCTGAAGAGGTTAGAAAATATTTAAATATCATTAAAACAACCTAAGAGCAGTACAGTAACAAACAAATGCCGTTTCTTTAACAAGTGCAAACTGACAATGATAAATTCAACAAAATCAATAATTCAGCACAGAAGTGCTAAATAGCAGTTACACAGTTACAGCAAGTGCAAAAATAAATAAATAAAAAACACATATATCAGCTTTGTAGGTCAACAGATGTTTTTAGAAGCAATCCAAGTCTTGTAGTCACAGGTGTCCAAGCCAAGTTTTTTTTAAATAAGAAAAACATAGCAAACTGTTTTAATCTAAGTTTGAAAAAAAATAATTTTTGATTTTTTTTCTTACATTTGTGAGGTACACATTCAAATTTCCACTAGATGTTTTGAGGTACTTCCTCAAATTGCAACTATATAAAAGTGAAGAAAAATGGTAACATTATCTGAGTCAGCCTATCATTATTATCACTGTCCCTGTGAGAAATGAGCATTTACGAAACATTTCTGTCCCTGTGAGAAAAGAGCATTTACGAAACATTTCTGTCCCTGTGAGAAATGAGCATTTACGAAACATTCCTGTCCCTGTGAGAAATGAGCATTTACGAAACATTCCTGTCCCTGTGAGAAATGAGCATTTACAAAACATTCCTGTCCCTGTGAGAAATGAGCATTTACAAAACATTCCTGTCCCTGTGAGAAATGAGCATTTACGAAACATTTCTGTCCCTGTGAGAAATGAGCATTTGCGAAACATTCCTGTCCCTGTGAGAAATGAGCATTTACAATGAGCATTTACAAAACATTCCTGTCCCAGTGAGAAATGAGCATTTACAAAACATTCCTGTCCCAGTGAGAAATGAGCATTTACAAAACATTCCTGTCCCTGTGAGAAATGAGCATTTACGAAACATTCCTGTCCCTGTGAGAAATGAGCATTTACGAAACATTTCTGTCCCTGTGAGAAATGAGCATTTACGAAACATTCCTGCCCCTGTGATTAATGAGCATTTATGAAAGATTTCTCTCTAATATGACAGACTGACACTATAAACATCTGAAATATTTACAAATGTTCCACAGCTTATACCTTTAAACTATGTTGCATATTTTATTTTACAATGTTTCCCAATTACTATTCAAAAATGTGCATACCAGCTGGCTACAGCAATCGGCATGCTCACCATAAATTCAACATTAATCCCAACAGTATGTCCAGCTTTCTCTAGTAATTCAGAACAAAATTGTCTATCTATGTGTATACAAATGCGCGCACACACACACACACACACACACACACACACACACACACACACACACACACACACACATATATATATATATATATATATATATATATATACACACACACACATGCATATAGATATACAGACACATATAGGTGTACTTAGAGGTCTGACTGGAGAGATAATACTGCTGGAACTGAATTCTTCCTCAGGTCATGGTGAGTACCTTCACAAGGTGGACCCTGTTTTTCACAAAAACTCACGAAGATGACACTGATATATAGACTATATTTTATATAACATATCTCATGGACAAAGTATGTTAAAAAATAAAAAAGACAGCTGGGTGCACAAGTCCCAAGATAAAAAAGTGCCCATTCCTGGTAGGCACACTGGTGCCAGGACAGTGTTTAATCCTCAAGACATGAAAACATTCCGACAATGGGTCTAGGCCAGGCCCAGGGGGAGGATGCCCCCTTTCCCCTTGCAACTGCATTGTAGAAAAAAGTAGTAGTCCACAAAAATCACAAAAAACGATAGGCCAAAAAAGAGCCATAAAGATAATAGAGTGGACTACTGACGATAAGAAATAAATTACGTATTGTTACTATTATGCAAGAAGCCCAGAATTTCCAGGCAGAAGCTATACAAAAAGATAAAGAGAGAATTTAGAGAAAATAAAAATACTTGCACAAGAAAAACTGTCAAAATCTTCAAATGCAAATTTGTGTTCATTGATACAACCGATTCATGAAAAGTATTATGCAGACCATGAAATCTTGGGTAGTTTGGAAGAAGAAGCAACTGAGGAAGTGCGAAAATATACAGAACAAAATCTAGAGATTTTTGAAAGATATAAAAAAGAAATATGGAGATGGGAAGGAAAGAAAGAGATCTGATATGGTCCAGTACTTATGCAAATAAGAAAGCCAAATTAATCAATAGAAAAAAGCAGCCCCAAAGATATTCAAAGAGAAATACAGGCAAAGGCACCCAGATATGGAAAATGTCACAATACAAAAAATAAGACCAGAAATGGGGAACAAAGAACAGAAGATTAGTAAAGGAGAAGTTAAAAAATTAGAAGCTGAAGTTATGGAATACCTGTGAAGTAAAGGATTTAGTGTAGAAAGTCTAACACAGGTTATATCACAAGATGATGGAATGAGTCCCCAAACTAAGGGGAAACAGGAGGAACAAGAGACATCTGAAGAAGAAAGATAGACATGGGAAAGAAAAAAAGATTTAATATGGTGCAATATTTATGCAAAGGAGAAAGCAAAATGAATCAGTACAAAAAACAGCAGCACCATAAATATTTGAAGAGAAATACAGGCAAAGGCATCCGGCCTTGGAAAATTTTACAACACAAAACATAAGAAAACAAAGGGGGAAAGTAGAAAAGAGGACTAGTAATGGGGAAGTTAAAGGAATAGAAACCGATGTTACGGATTACATGCAAAGTGAGGGATTTACTAACTGATAAAATCATAGCAGGATAGAATAATGAATCTCCAAATTAAGGAGAAACTAGTGGTGTGGGACATATCTGATCAGCTACCATATGAAGACACTTTGGAGCCTTCATGAGGAAAACACTATAAAAGGTGAGTTGGAGCTGCACAGCAAGGGAAGGAACAGACATTGTGTCAATTCTGACACAGTCAATGTTGTGGAGTGACAGGCCCGTGAGTTTCCATATGAAAGAACAATGGATGATGCAGGATAAAGCTGAAGAGAATGTGGCACAAGAAGATGTTCTGGAACTTTCTGTAGAGCATCCACTGGAAATGAAGAGCAAACAATGTGCCCTCACGTCAGAAGAAAAGGATGTAAAGGAAGAGTGCTTGATTTAACAGAGATGGATACACATATTAAGGTCAATGAAAGACCGTCAATAAGACCCAAAATGTTACAGGTCTGATAAAACAAATGAACACAGTAATCAGAACTCTTCATAAACATTCATGCGATATAACAGAAGTAACAGGATGTAGTACTGTGCAGGTAAGTGAATAACTGATAAAGTCTTACCACAAAAACACACGGCAGTAAGGGAAGGGAAGGGAAAATCCAATGCCATCAAGGAAATATCTAACAGAGGCAACTATATAGCAATTAAGACAAGCAGAGTCATTGTTTGTTCATTTGTTTACATTTGTTTACTGGGAAGTTCCAACTGGACACAGGTCCTTTTTCAGTGGAGGCCGAGGGAGAAAAGCTCAACAGAACAAAACAGTAAATGAGCAGCACAGCACATGAAGAACAATTAAATATACATACAATAGCAACTGCAGCAAACATTAGCTATACATACAATATGAAACATAGTAATGAACAGATATACCAATAGCAAATACATACATACTGCAGCAAACATTAGATATACATACAATATGAAACATAGTAATGAACAGATATACCAATAGCAAATAATACATACTGCAGCAAACATTAGCTATACATACAATATGAAACATAGTAATGGACAGATATACCAATAGCAAATAATACATACTGCAGCAAACATTAGCTATACATACAATATGAAACATAGTAATGAACAGATATACCAATAGCAAATAATACATACTGCAGCAAACATTAGCTATACATACAATATGAAACATAGTAATGAACAGATATACCAATAGCAAATAATACATACTGCAGCAAACATTAGCTATACATACAATATGAAACATAGTAATGAACAGATATACCAATAGCAAATAATACATACTGCAGCAAAGATTAGATATACATACAATATGAAACATAGTAATGAACAGATATACCAATAGCAAATAATACATACTGCAGCAAACATTAGATATACATACAATATGAAACATAGTAATGAACAGATATACCAATAGCAAATAATACATACTGCAGCAAACATTAGCTATACATACAATATGAAACATAGTAATGAACAGATATACCAATAGCAAATAATACATACTGCAGCAAACATTAGCTATACATACAATATGAAACATAGTAATGAACAGATATACCAATAGCAAATAATACATACTGCAGCAAACATTAGCTATACATACAATATGAAACATAGTAATGAACAGATATATCAATAGCAAATAATACATACTGCAGCAAACATTAGCTATACATACAATATGAAACATAGTAATGAACAGATATACCAATAGCAAATAATACATACTGCAGCAAACATTAACTATACATACAATATGAAACATAGTAATGAACAGATATACCAATAGCAAATAATACATACTGCAGCAAACATTAGCTATACATACAATATGAAACATAGTAATGAACAGATATACCAATAGCAAATAATACATACTGCAGCAAACATTAGCTATACATACAATATGAAACATAGTAATGAACAGATATACCAATAGCAAATAATACATACTGCAGCAAACATTAGCTATACATACAATATGAAACATAGTAATGAACAGATATACCAATAGCAAATAATACATACTGCAGCAAACATTAGCTATACATACAATATGAAACATAGTAATGAACAGATATACCAATAGCAAATAATACATACTGCAGCAAACATTAGCTATACATACAATATGAAACATAGTAATGAACAGATATATCAATAGCAAATAATACATACTGCAGCAAACATTAGCTATACATACAATATGAAACATAGTAATGAACAGATATACCAATAGCAAATAATACATACTGCAGCAAACATTAGCTATACATACAATATGAAACATAGTAATGAACAGATATACCAATAGCAAATAATACATACTGCAGCAAACATTAGCTATACATACAATATGAAACATAGTAATGAACAGATATACCAATAGCAAATAATACATACTGCAGCAAACATTAGCTATACATACAATATGAAACATAGTAATGAACAGATATACCAATAGCAAATAATACATACTGCAGCAAACATTAGCTATACATACAATATGAAACATAGTAATGAACAGATATACCAATAGCAAATAATACATACTGCAGCAAACATTAGCTATACATACAATATGAAACATAGTAATGAACAGATATACCAATAGCAAATAATACATACTGCAGCAAACATTAGCTATACATACAATATGAAACATAGTAATGAACAGATATACCAATAGCAAATAATACATACTGCAGCAAACATTAGCTATACATACAATATGAAACATAGTAATGAACAGATATACCAATAGCAAATAATACATACTGCAGCAAACATTAGCTATACATACAATATGAAACATAGTAATGAACAGATATACCAATAGCAAATAATACATACTGCAGCAAACATTAGCTATACATACAATATGAAACATAGTAATGAACAGATATACCAATAGCAAATAATACATACTGCAGCAAACATTAGCTATACATACAATATGAAACATAGTAATGAACAGATATACCAATAGCAAATAATACATACTGCAGCAAACATTAGCTATACATACAATATGAAACATAGTAATGAACAGATATACCAATAGCAAATAATACATACTGCAGCAAACATTAGCTATACATACAATATGAAACATAGTAATGAACAGATATACCAATAGCAAATAATACATACTGCAGCAAACATTAGCTATACATACAATATGAAACATAGTAATGAACAGATATACCAATAGCAAATAATACATACTGCAGCAAACATTAGCTATACATACAATATGAAACATAGTAATGAACAGATATACCAATAGCAAATAATACATACTGCAGCAAACATTAGCTATACATACAATATGAAACATAGTAATGAACAGATATACCAATAGCAAATAATACACACTGCAGCAAACATTAGATATACATACAATATGAAACATAGTAATGAACAGATATACCAATAGCAAATAATACATACTGCAGCAAACATTAGCTATACATACAATATGAAACATAGTAATGAACAGATATACCAATAGCAAATAATACATACTGCAGCAAACATTAGCTATACATACAATATGAAACATAGTAATGAACAGATATACCAATAGCAAATAATACATACTGCAGCAAACATTAGCTATACATACAATATGAAACATAGTAATGAACAGATATACCAATACCAAATAATACATAATGCAGCAAACATTAGCTATACATACAATATGAAACCTAGTAATGAACAGATATACCAATAGCAAATAATACATACTGCAGCAAACATTAGCTATACATACAATATGAAACCTAGTAATGAACAGATATACCAATAGCAAATAATACATACTGCAGCAAACATTAGCTATACATACAATATGAAACATAGTAATGAACAGATATACCAATAGCAAATAATACATACTGCAGCAAACATTAGCTATACATACAATATGAAACATAGTAATGAACAGATATACCAATAGCAAATAATACATACTGCAGCAAACATTAGCTATACATGCAATATGAAACATAGTAATGAACAGATATACCAATAGCAAATAATACATACTGCAGCAAACATTAGCTATACATGCAATATGAAACATAGTAATGAACAGATATACCAATAGCAAATAATACATACTGCAGCAAACATTAGCTATACATACAATATGAAACATAGTAATGAACAGATATACCAATAGCAAATAATACATACTGCAGCAAACATTAGCTATACATACAATATGAAACATAGTAATGAACAGATATACCAATAGCAAATAATACATACTGCAGCAAACATTAGCTATACATACAATATGAAACATAGTAATGAACAGATATACCAATAGCAAATAATACATACTGCAGCAAACATTAGCTATACATACAATATGAAACATAGTAATGAACAGATATACCAATAGCAAATATACATACTGCAGCAAACATTAGCTATACATACAATATGAAACCTAGTAATGAACAGATATACCAATAGCAAATAATACATACTGCAGCAAACATTAGCTATACATACAATATGAAACATAGTAATGAACAGATATACCAATAGCAAATAATACATACTGCAGCAAAGATTAGCTATACATACAATATGAAACATAGTAATGAACAGATATACCAATAGCAAATAATACATACTGCAGCAAACATTAGCTATACATACAATATGAAACATAGTAATGAACAGATATACCAATAGCAAATAATACATACTGCAGCAAACATTAGCTATACATACAATATGAAACATAGTAATGAACAGATATACCAATAGCAAATAATACATACTGCAGCAAACATTAGCTATACATACAATATGAAACATAGTAATGAACAGATATACCAATAGCAAATAATACATACTGCAGCAAACATTAGATATACATACAATATGAAACATAGTAATGAACAGATATACCAATAGCAAATAATACATACTGCAGCAAACATTAGCTATACATACAACATGAAACATAGTAATGAACAGATATGCCAATATCTAGCTATAAAGGTAGGATGTATATACAGATAGTACTAAGCTCAGTACTGTTAAAAGAGTGCAGAAGAGGTAACACATCAACAAAAATTCTCAGAAAGACAAACGTGATAAAAGCAATGCGCAGTATCAGAACAGATCAGGATCTATCGTGTACTATCGCAAGTAATAAACTAAAAATGTCAGCACAGGGAGAGAAACTTAGAAGATAAACAGGTAAATATAAAGGAAAAGTACAAAATAAGCAATTTATTGATGGCCAAAAAAAGTTTTATAGAGAATTGGGAAACAAAGCAGAAGGAATAGAAACACCACCAAAAAAAAGAAGAAATAGACACATTTTGGAGAAATATCTATGAAGATCCTGTGGAACATAAGGATGCTGAAGGGACTGAAGAAGTAAAAGAAAGAATAAGAAGTTTAAAGGTACAGGACATGAAATGGGATGAAGTAACACTAATTTAATCACTTTGGATTCACCACTATGAGTGAATAAATTCAGCATTAACCAATGCAGTCATGGACTGGTGCGACAATATACCAACAGAGCATTTAACCACTCCAATACCTGATCGCAAAAACACTAGTCAAAGGAGAATTTCGGTTTCAAACTGCTATACTCAAAAGCTCCTCAAAGAAAAGGAAACAGTCTAACAAATATAACAGCAAACTTTATATGTACAAGAAGTTATGTAGGGTAAGTCAGACATTAGACATTTTACTCACAGATTGTTTTAGTAAGGCAACTATTTTGTACATTTTTAGCACTACAAGACAACTTCTAATTTGCAGCTACAACAATCTGGAAGGCAGACAGCAAATTAATAATTTGTAGCCATCTGCTTCTCTATACTGTTTTTTTTCACATTACTGCACTTTCCACTCAACCAGTCCTCCAGGAGTGGCAATAATTCCTCCTTTCCTTTATGCTAATCCTTTCTTTGCTTTGCTTCTTTTACCCCTCTCTCTAAACTTTGTCTAAAATGACATACTCCATCCAGACCATGCTAACAAGATCCCTTTGCAAACACTGCTCACGATATTTGTTACATTACAAATGTTAAACTGAATATGTTTATGTAAGTATGTCTCCTGATTTTTAATGTTGTCTTGGATACTTAGAATACTTTGCAACAGTATGTACAGGTCTCTATAACTTCCTTAAAACTGTACTTTATTGTATCTGTGAATAATCAAGGTTTTTTCTTCAGGCCTTCTCTGAAAAGGGGCTTACTGCCCACATGGACTGTTCTGGTAAACAAATGTAAAATAAAAATAAAAACTTTCAACTGCAGTCATTTCAGTCTGGTCCTCAATCTGGATCCTTTCTTATAACCCCTAGTCCTTCCTGCCTGATTCAAGTAAAGGTTCAAATTCGTATGTGGGAGTGTGAGGGTGCCAATGTTTCACTGTCTGTGTCCATCTTGGAGTAGTGAATGTAGAGCACAGACTTTACTTATGTATGACTGCGATCCAACCATCGGATGCTCCCACCGATTAATCATAACCAATCAATAGCACAACTTCCCTAACTACCACATCCCACAACCGTACAATGATGCTTTAGACATCTTCAAACCACCTTGAATATAATGATTTCATGGTCACACAGTTATGGGAGAAATGAGAAACACTCTGCAGGAGTAAAATGCATGTACAGGATAGACTGCAATCTCATGGTCCCATTACAACTGTATGAAAAGCAGCTGGGTGAATGCACAATCAGGGAATCAGGAAAGGACATGGAAAAGCACAGCACTGTATGTCCATAGCTGTGGCCTTCACTTAGTGGTCTGGCCTAAGTATCTGGAAGACCCTCCCTTTAGACGATATAGTGTGGAAGATCCTCTGTGTCGAAAGAAAGCTCTTCCTCCTCATTTTGTCCAACCTGAGAACAGACACATTGTCACAAGAGAAGAACGTATCCCAACCTTCCCATTAAAATCCGGTTTGTGTTTCATCTAATGATTATAAGCAACTCCAAGTTTCTTCCCCTAGAAGTGTCTTGGATTTGTTCAGAGTTTCCTAAATCACAGTAATCCTTGTGAATACAGACCTCACCTGAAAGAATGCTCTGCATTCAGTACTATGTCGTAAAATTGTTCCCTCATGCTGGCTGTGGGCTGCCCCACCCCAGTTTTCAACTGTGTCCCTTGCTTCAGCATACTTTCTATTGAAAATACATTTATTGAACAACCTGTAAACAAGACAGTAGTGAAAAACACACACATGCAATAAGTGAAAAGCATCTGAGATAGAAATACACTTTTAAAATTAATATAACTACAAAATATATACAAGGAACAAAAACAAAGTTGCATCTGAAACTGAACACTTGAATTTTATGGCACCATGTACAAACTCCACACTTAACCATTCCTTGTTTAATTTTTGTTTCTCTTCTCTGTTTTGTCCTAAGTAAATCCTTGAAGCTTGGCCCGTTCCTACAAACGATTCTTAGTTTTTCCCCTATTCGCTGTCTTATATTTGAATCTTCTAATAGGATTAGCCAATCCTTTTCAAAAATGTTTCTCAGCATAGAAGTATCCTGGTTGAATGTCATAACCAAGGCTTTTGAAAATTCAGGGGTTGCTCTCTCTTTTTCACTTTCAGATCTAATCAGGATCCTAACCTCACTAGTTATTGTCTCGTGTGGTTGATCCACAGGCAACCCGGAAGTGTTATGGTGACCTAAAATAGGTTGAAAATAACCATTCGACCTTTTAATAGTAACCTCAGAAATTAATTAATCTATAAGTTTATAAGGATAGGCCTAGTGAGAAACATGGAAAGCAAAGTATTACATTCATCAATAAAATCCTCATGCGTGGTAACCATTTGGACCGCCCTGACAAGTTGCCCCTTCACAACCGACCTCTTTTGATGGAATGGATGCGAGCTGCTGAAATGCAGGAAGGAATTAGAATATGTTACCTTCCTGAAAATCTTAGCAACATATCTATCTATAAATCCCACTATGCTGTATTACAGTGAAATGTTACCTACTCAGCCCAAACAGAAGAAAAGTGCACTTCTGTGCTGAACATTAACAGATAAAACACTATGTCTTAGATAGAGACATGATGGGCAGTAAAGTATTTTAAGTAAATGAAAACGTACAGGGCCAGATTCAATACTGCCTACACTAAGTGTACACTAAGTCTACACTGTTCTGAGTGAACAGACAACACAGACATAACTCACACCTTCTTCCCCCTAATTTTAGTTTGCCTACCAATATTCTTGCAGCTTTAAAATACTGACAGGGATTCATAACAGTTACCACAAGGTGTAGACTACATGTACACTTAGTGTAATCTTTCTGAGTGCCTGGAAAGCACAAGAAATGTGATAAGAATTGTACTGAAAACTGACACTTAGTGTAGGCTTTATTGAATCTGGCCCACTCTTTCGGTTAATTACATCTGACAGCATACATTTATAGCAATTACACAGCCACAAGATAAATTAGAAACATCAATCTACTTCCTGATGTAAAGTTAGGATACACACAAAGTCAAACACTAGAAATGTCTCAAGGACGGGGAAAATGACAAATGTTGAGAATACTGCAACCATGGCAGGTTTGGATTATAAACTATGGGCTGGAAAAACAGGTTCTACATCTTGTCAATGCACTAATCTGAGGAAGAGAACTCCAGTTTAGGGTCAGCCTTAAGAGTTGCTATGTTTTGCACATTTAAAAATAGTATTGCATGAACATTACAATTACAGGATTTTAAAATTGGACTAGGAAGGTGTTTGATTAGCTGTGACGCATTTCTGTTCTTCCTCCACACTGATCTCAGGCTCTAAGAGTTTATTGGCATATTTTTTCCTGCAATGTGTGAATGCTAGGTGGCAGAACTCCCAGATCATTAAAAACACCAAAACAAACTTATTTAATGCCCTACGGTGTTCTCCACAATTCGCCACAAGCAATTAATGCAAAGAAACTAATACACAAGTATGGACATGTTCCCAAACATGTACTTACTGAAAATGTCACATCGATAATCTGTAATTCATTTTCAGATTACCTGCTTTGTCCAGTTCTATGTCGTCGGGTAGCCAAAGCCTAACCCAATGATCAAAAGGTACAGGAAAAAGAAAAACATTTCTCATCATAACACAAGTGTTTTGCAGGATGCAGATTGATGTAGACACACACACACACACACACACACACACACACACACACACACACACACACACAGCACTCATAGCTATTGACAATTTGAAGGAGCACACGTTCACCAATGTTATGTCTTTGTGAAGTAGGGGAAATCACAGCACCCAGAGACATCCCTTGTAAAGTCAGCATGCAAAGCACCGCAGACAAAAAAACAAACCCTAACAGTTGGACCAACATACTGCCTAACAGGGTCAATAACATTAGCTCTCTCCACTTATCCCTTCAGGAGTTTGTGACAGCACATAATCTTTTGTCTCATTTCTGAAAGGCAAGCCACGTATTGGTATGGCCACGTATTGGTATGTCCTTCTCTCCCCATGCAGTCAGCACTGCTGTACTGTTTATTAGCAGCACACAAATACCACACCCCTGCACCCTAAATACCTTCCTTGTACACACACTGTCATGAAAGGTTACCTTTTTTGACTCTGAAAAGCCATTTGATGTCCACAAACATTTCTGCCATTCAGACCATTCCATTCTCTCCCTGACAAGTTCATAAGTAAGAAGAATTTGTCATCAAGGAGTACAGGCTCTTTTGCATTGTATTTACATTTCTGAATTCCTGCTCACCTGCTGCAGGTAAGAATTGAGCTTAGAAAGATGAGCTAATTATCGTCTGTATGATGGTAAAATCTGTTAAAAACTGAGGAAGAGTCGATATGAAGAAACATATTTCTCTTGGCACTTTTATTTGTCTTCAGGTTACATTTAGTATTTGCATAATGAAACGTTTTCTCATTGAACTACAATTTGATTACCATGACAGATGTAGAGATAGGTTTGCCTCTAAATGATATAATTCATATAGTAGTTTTTAACGCAGGTAACAATGAGCACTAGGTCTTAATAGCAACATAAGAAAGTCTTCACATGAATTTTGTTTGAACTAACTGCCAAAAGAATTCATTCCAGTGTGACTGTAACAGCAGAAATGTGACTGGATTTCCATAATGGCGCTAACTAAGCATGCTTAGCATTCCTTTAGAATGATGCAGGTCGTCTACTCACAGTATTAGAGATCAAGCCAACTATGGATTTTATTTCAAACGGTAGAGTCGTCTTAATTCTTAAACTTAAATTCTGCTTAATCATCACTCTTAAATCTTTGGCCTTCTCAACAACCAGTTAAGTGCAACTGTTTAATAAAATCTTATCAGCACAGTCATGCTTGACAAATACCACCACAGATCATTTAATGGCATTACAATTAAGAGTATCAACTGCTGTTCACTTACTCACTTTTTCAAACAATTGCCAGTAATGGTTACAACAGAAATAAAAGTTTGAGCTAGTTTATTTTACAACTGTATACATAACAACTTGCACAACCGGATACTTTTAAGACTTGGAACTTTAAAAAATGTAATATTAAACAGGGTAAAGCTCAAAATAAAGTACTGTGGTGCAAAGCAGTTCACTGTTACACCCCCACATTTTGGTCTCCTAAATATTGCTGTACAACCATTTTATATAAACAATTAATAATATAGAGATGAACTCTGTTGCTTGTTAGGCTGTTAATATTTCATGACTAAAGGATTAGAAACATTTAACAGATCCTGGTAAACAGCTGAATATAGTACGTCACTGACCACAGCTTGACTGACAAATTCAAAAAAATCTGTAACAGTTGTCATAAATCATACCAGAGTTTGTCAAGTACAGTAATTCAATGTGGTTATTCACCTTATTCATCAGATATGAAAGGAATTAGGTCAAGAACAACTAGAAAAACATCTTATTATATTGTATGGGATAATTTACAAAATTTGTTAAAAAAGTCCTAATTTCAACAGCATGTTTTTTTTTAATAATTTGATCTGATGTGATAGTGATGTCTTTGTAAATTACTTTAGTTGTTGTTTTGTTGAATAATCATATCTATTTTTATTTTAATTACTTGTGTTGTATTCTTATTCTATATAAAAAAATAAACAATAAACCTGTTTTGAAAGATATGAAAGGAATCACCCAAAATATTTCCCTACAGGTGATAAACGTATATGGTAGTAACATTTTTATTTCTTCAATCCTACCTTTTCTGCAAACACAAACAACAAATGTAATATTCCATTCCTCAGGTACATAATCTTCTCTTAGCATTACCAGTTTGTGTAAGGGACTTATTAAATACTTTTTAGATTAATATCCCAGGTGTTACATTTGGAGCCATAACGCATGAAAATTTTACTCTGCATTGTATTCTTTACAAATTTGCCGTTTGACAGATGAAACAGTAATAAAGTTATACATTATAAGTTAAAAGGATGTCTATGTTTGAACTGTAAAACAAAATGTTTTTGGTGATATCATAGGGTCAGACAAAAGCTTATTACAATTAAGGAGTGGTTCAACTGTTGGGAGATCTTTCTATATACAGATCATGCTAAAGGATTTCCATAAGAAAAAGTGCAGAATTAAGGAACGCTTGTGTTCAGCTCTAAGGGGTAGCTACACTTAAGTACACAGCACTACGACTGATCATAAACAAGAAACAGCATATGAGAAAGTAGATCACCACTCAATGGCCTCTGAGACTAAGTGCAACTTTTATGGCAAACTTATCACTGGGAAAAATGATGCAAGCCTGCCCTGTGTCTTACTGCAGCATACACAGATTCATTGTGAATTAAGTGAGTTAAACTGTTTACCTGCACATATGCTTAGCAGCTCAGGAGGTAATGCCTCTAAAACTGAAATCACTGCCACGCTGGTATCCTGGGCAATAATTGCCTGATGACTGAAGCAGCGTACAGCTCAGTAAAATAACTAAAATTGTTCAAGATGGTGCCATTTAGACACTGTAAAACCCACTTCCACAACTGCACACAGCTTCTAAGCATTAACTAAGCAGATCACAAAAGCAAATGTACAACTGTAAAAGTTGCAGACTCCAAATCTGACCTCAAGGCAGTGATAAGTGGAGTGCCACAGGGTTCCGTCCTGGGACCTCTCCTGTTTGGTATCTACTTCTCTGAAGTACAGGCTAACACAGAAGGCCTCTGGCTAAAGAACTTCGCAAATGACTGCAAACTAGGAGCCATAGTCAAGGCCCCAAATGATGTGGACATCCTACAGAAGGGCCTCGCTGAGACAGATGCCTGGTGTCAGAGCCATGGTCTCAAGATCAATGCCAAAAAGTGCAGTGTCATCTCCTTTGGTAAAAACTCTGTACCCATAAACTACCACATAGGCAGCAATCTACTTAATACCGAATGTGTGATAAGAGACCTTGGGACCCAGGTGGACAGTAGTCTCTCCTTTGATAGTCACATCGCCACAGTAGTCAGGAAGTCCTTCTACGTGGCACACCTCATCATAAAAAGGTTCTCATCCAGGAAAAAAAGAGGTCATTGTTCCCCTCTACTTGACACTCATTAGACCCATTATAGAGTACAACGCCCCTTTTGGAATGTACCTCACAAGACATCTGCAGCAGCTGGAAAGGTCACAGAAGTACCTCACAAAGAGGATTACTGGCCTCAAACAAATGCCCTACTCTGACCGCCTCAAAAAACTCCAGCTTTACTCCATAGCATATTGCCTACTCCGAGGTGATCTCTGCCTAACATATAAAGCTATGTGAAACCCAGAGCTGTTGGACATGCTACACCTAAAGAAATCCCAATCCCTCTAAGCTACACACTCTAGGGACCTAAACCCTGTCACCACAATAAACAGGACACGCTGAAGGGATAGAGTCCTGTCCCAGAGACTTCCTATACTCTGGAACAAGCTACCCATCTATGTCAAGCAAAGTTCTTCATTAGCACTCCTCAAGAAAAATCTTGATGAGTGGATGGGAAATAGGAAATACACCCTGGGGATCACTTCTGTGTCTCTGCTGGACAGTGGCACAGGAAAATAACTTTCTTGGGTGGCGTAAGCTATGGTACCTTGCTGGCTAGGCTTAAGTAGGCCCTTGGGCCGATAGCCTAGTACCTACCTATGAACCTAAATACAGAGGTGCTGAGTGATTTGTCTAAATCCAGCTTAAATCTGTAGCTCACTCTGCTTCTCTGGGTACTAGTTAAGATGTAATGGTATTTTACTGGAGTCTTCAGCCACTGGCTGTGTCAGGTGCCTGAAATCAGTCCACTACACACATGAGTGCTAAAGGTGTTTCCGGTGCTCTCATATGGGGAACATGCTTTCCCACAAACACTGAAAAGAAATAATTAAAAACATAATTTTAAAGGGAATGGTCAAGAATTTCAAGATGGTTTTGTCCCTCAAGTAGCCTTTTTTCAAATGAAGCAGTAAACCACTTTTGCCCACCGTCTTCTCTCCTCCATACAACTAACTCATACCTACGCCTTCACTTGCTGTCTAAAAAACTTTAATCCTAGCACATTTTCAAATGCACTAAAAAAAATGAACTGGAACCCACTAAAAACCCTTCCCTTAGAAAATGCTGTTACCTACTTTAACTCAACTCTGCTCAACTTGCTTGACTCCTTTGCCCCCTGAAAACAAAACACATAAGAAGCATCCTGTACCTTGGCTAACCAAAAACACCTTACTAGCCATGCGATTCCAGGATAAGGCCTGGAAATGCTACTCCAAAAATAAAACTATCACCACCCTTAATGAATTTAAAACACAAACTTATTATCTCAGACCACAAGGCCTACTTCTCTACACTCCAAACCAACCATAACACCAACACCCAAAAACTCTGGCATGGAATCTCCTCCCTTCTCAACCCTGGCAAAAAAGAAAAACCCCTGCTCTGATCCAGATACCTCTGACTTGGACTTAGCCACCCAATTTAACACTTTCTTTATCAATTCCATAAGTAAACTTACATCATCCTTCACATCATCCTTCACTTCCTATTCAACTTCCCCACACTTATTTCCACCCATCCCTCCCTCCCCTAGCATCTCCTGCTCCTAACCTTCTCCTTTCTCCCTCAACCCCATCCCTACAGCCACCATAAAAAAACGTCTACGGACATTGAAACCCAGCTCCAATGCCCCTGATGATATACCCTCATATTTCTTAAAAGTTGCCGCAGAAGGCATAGCTCTTCCCATCTGTGTTCTTATAAATCAATCTATTGCTGAATGTCAAGTTCCCAGCTCTGGAAAAAGGCCTTTATTATTCAACTCCATAAAGGTGGTAATAACAATAATATCACAAAATTTCGACCTATCAGTATCTTATCCCCCATTTCTAAACTTCTCGAAAAATGCATCCATCTACAACTTCTACCTTACCTCATAAACAACTAACTTCTAACCCCTACCCAACATGGTTTCAGACCCAGCCACAGCACTACCACAGCTCTCCTCTCCTTCCTAGAAATGGTTAATAAGGCCCATGGCACTGGCCACATCGTGTCCACTCTCATCCTTGACCTCTCTAAGGCATTCAGCACTCTCATAACCTTCTTTTCACTAAACTCTCCAAATTAAATCTATCACACTGCTCTGTTAACTGGTTTACCAGTTACCTCTCAAACAGGCGACAAGCAGTCAGATGGAAAACAGCCACCTCCCCTTTTCTCAATACTCCCACAGGTGTCCCCCAGGGGTTCAATTTTAGGCCACTTCTATTCAATACATTCATAAGTGATTTCTACCAAGCCATCCCAAATGCCAACCTTGTCCAATATGCAGACGATTCTACAATAATCTGCTCTGCCTCTTCTATACCCACCCTAGTTAAATTAACCCAAGATGCCTTCTCCTCCACTGAGCAATGCATGATGGACAACCACCTAGTACCCACCCTAGTTAAATTAACCCAAGATGCCTTCTCCCCCACTGAGCAATGGATGATGGACAACCATCTAGTACCCACCCTAGTTAAATTAACCCAAGATGCCTTCTCCTCCACTGAGCAATGCATGATGGACAACCATCTAGTACCCACCCTAGTTAAATTAACCCAAGATGCCTTCTCCTCCAGTGAGCAATGGATGATGGACAACCATCTAGTACCCACCCTAGTTAAATTAACCCAAGATGCCTTCTCCCCCACTGAGCAATGGATGATGGACAACCATCTAGTACCCACCCTAGTTAAATTAACCCAAGATGCCTTCTCCTCCACTGAGCAATGCATGATGGACAACCACCTAGCGCTCAATGTTACTAAAAGTCCTGATCAATGACCAGCTAAAGTTTGATAATCATCTACAAGTAAATATCAAAAAAACACACAGAATATAGGCATGCTTTACCACCACAAATGTTACATCCTTCCCTCCACTAGGCTCACCCTCACCAACACTTACCTTATCCCATCCTTCCTATACAGTGCCTCTATCCTTACTAACCTGCAATCCTTCCTCAAGGCTAATCTCTCCTCTTGCTATAATAAAATAACAAAATTTTCAACCGGCCATAGATCTACTTCCCATCATGCACTGCCCTACACCAAATGAATTGGCTTGAGCTGTCCACTTACCTCATCTATATTCAACTTGTCCAAGCACACAGACTTATTTTCACCCAGTCTCTGTCCCTCTCTTGCCACCACCTTTAAAATGCACCAACCAAATAGACTTTTGAGATCTAATTCCCAAAGTCTAATTGAACTGCATAAACCTGCCCGTTCACCAGGCAAACATCTAATGTCCTTCTCTCTAGCACGCCACTGGAATTCCCTCCCACCTCTCATCCGCACCACCAGCAGCCTCTCTTCATTCAAAACCTTAATTCAGATACACCTAACTTCACTATGGGAATGGTCCTGCTCCCACCCCACATAATCTCCCTACACTATAGCTACTCTCTATATGCTATAATTCACATTGTTTTGTACCCCTAATAAACTCTAGGAATTAGCATAACTCCTAGAATGGTACAATTCATTAGCCTAGAAATTAACTGCAAGAATTAGCATAACTGTTAAAAAATTTAGACTGTTTCTGTTATTGCATTGTGCTAATATGTTAAACTGTTAAAAACTTTATTTGTAACTATATTACTCTTATTGCATTATACTAATATGTGCACTCTACTAATATGTGTCTTTCTATTTGTTTAATTTTGCTTCATTTGTGCACATTACATTTCTCTAATAACTTACTTTTATGTTAAATCTGTAATTTGTCATTTTCTGGAGCTTTTCTCCCCAGGACTCCATTGAAAACAGGCTCTGTGTGGCCCAATGGACTATCCTGGCAAACAGACAAACTATAAATATATAAACTATAGATAAACAATCTTATAACTCTCATCTCTCTCTCTTTAACCCCCAGCAGTATCCTCGGCATTAAAACACTACTGTTTTTGCCCCCTGAGTGGGTGTAAGCAAATGTTTTAAGGTTACCTTAAACATCTCAGTGCTACACCTAATAGCACTAAAGTGATTTGTGTTTTATTAAGGACTTGTCTGGCAAAGTCACATCTCCCCATTTTACAGCCTTTAATGTTTCTGAATTTAAATTATTAAATACAAGGAACATCTGTAGAGGGTGACTGCAGCTGTTACTCATTAACTATAAAAATGCATTTTTTCTGACCACGAATGAGTGAGTGAGTAAGTAAATAGTTATCCAGGTTCTCACACATGTGCTTTTCTAGATTCCTAGTTTTATGAAAAAATATAATAATATATGTTCATGGGTATATACTAAGCTAACTGCCACCAGGGCCCTTATAAGCCTAGATGTGCATCCCAATCCAACTGGGTAGCCTTGTAACATGTGTATCTAAACTGGAGGGGTATGTTAGTTAGGGCGTTGCTAAAAGGTTATGTTGGGGGGTATGATAGTTGGGGAATGTTTACACTGACCTCTGTATATAGGAGATATGGGGACCAGCCCAAGGGTGAATCGATGATTTCACATCCAATGTTAATTAGGAAATGTTTACTACTGGCCTCTGTTTATAAAGGACATGGGGGCCAGCACTGGGGATGAATTTACAATTTCCATCCAGTGGTCAAGGTTATGTCTGAATAGCGTTAGGGGTGGACTCTGCTTCACATGAATGGGGAGCCTATCAAAGTAAAAGTAAACACACGTATAGCCTAAAGAAATTTTGTGCATCAGCTCAATTCTTGAGATTACAAAGGAAAGTGAAACAACACATACAAGCAGAGGAACAAACATAACTAACAAATACAATACTACTCCCAATACATGCACGAAAGAGCAGAGACATTCAGACACAGGGATTCTGAGAGACACAGATCTGTACTGCTAGCATGTTTCATTTCTGCTAAAAGCTAAGTTTACATGCCTGGATCTTGTGTTATGGGTGATGTTCATATTCTGAATGTGCAAAAGCTCCATCAGGGATGGATCAAAGGATGCTTTATATGCTAAGCACACACCATCTCTCAATAGGCTGCAGGAGGCAAAAGTACAGACGCAGGGCTCTAAGGCGATCTGTATCAGACAGTGTGTCAATACGTGGATTCTCTTGTTAAGGACTTCTGTTTACATTCCAACTGCTGTACATGTCCAGCCAGGTACATATAAAAAGGAGCACTGTACTCGATGAGGGGTCTGGTAAGCACCATACAGAGTGGTACTACAACTTCCCTGGACCTGGATGTCATACCTTATCTTTAAGTTGGGCAAATATTGCTATAATACATTGGCCTGGAATCAAACCTGGGCTTTCCACGTGGCAGGCAAAAAGTCTACCACTGAACCACCAATAATCGTTTCTACAACTGAACCACCAATGGTAATAAACAAAACTGCTTTATTAAGAAGCACCACACCAGAATGCATTTCAAAACTAAGAAGGAAAAAATTATGTCAATACATTTTTTAGGTGGTCTTTTACCCTGAAGCTGGCTTCTCCACTGGGTCTATCAGGGACTTCTGTACACCTCTGGACTTACTCTGACCCACTGACCCATACTTGGAACTAGACAGGAGACTGAGGCATCCTGGTCTAGTATCTTAGTGCAGCCAGAGTTTTTTCCTTTATGCCCTCGTTCTCCATTTCTACCACACAAACCATATCACAGTGCTGCCAGAGGATTTTTTCCTTTATGCCCTCGTTCCCTATTTCTACCACACACGCCATATGACAGTGCTGCCAGAGTTTTTTTCTGCCTCATTCTCCATTTCTACCACACACGCCGTATCACAGTGCTGCCAGAGTTTTTTTTTCTTTATGCCCTCGTTCCCCATTTCTACCACACACACCATATCACAGTGCTGCCAGAGGTTTTCTCCACCTCGTTCCCCATTTCTACCACACATGCTGTATCACAGTGCTGCCAGAGGTTTTCTCCGCCTCGTTCCCCATTTCTACCACACACGCCGTATCACAGTGCTGCCACAGGTTTTCTCTGCCTCGTTCCCCATTTCTACCACACACACCGTATCACAGTGCTGCCACAGGTTTTCTCTGCCTCGTTCCCCATTTCTACCACACACGTCGTATCACAGTGCTGCCAGAGGTTTTCTCCGCCTCATTCCCCATTTCTACCACACATGCTGTATCACAGTGCTGCCAGAGGTTTTCTCTGCCTCGTTCCCCATTTCTACCACACATGCTGTATCACAGTGCTGCCAGAGGTTTTCTCCGCCTCGTTCCCCATTTCTACCACACACGCCGTATCACAGTGCTGCCAGAGGTTTTCTCCGCCTCGGTCCCCATTTCTACCACACACGCCGTTGCTTCCTTATGGAAGAAAATAAAATGCACATGTGCTGCATATTGTTCCTTCTTTGTGATGACTCAGTCAATGTCCTCCAGCATATTCCCATTTTAGGACACACCCTTGTGTGTTCCCAGCCTCCACCAGGGAATTACTGCAAGGAACATGCAGACCCCTGCCCCCACAGGAATGCCCATTCTTCCCCTACCATGTTTCAGAAGCCCAAGATGCTAATCAAACCCGAGTTGCCTAGCCTGCACTTATGGCTTTAACCCTCTATGTCACTGCTGGGCTTCATTAGAGTCAAAATATGTTTTTTTGTTGTTTCTGTTTGATCCAAAAGTCCAAAATGCCTGAATGATACAACGTGCCAAATTTACAATTACAGCTGCGATTCGCACAACAGATGCCGCATACAATTCATGTTATGATGTGAGCGGCATTTCCACACACAGATTACTCCTGCTATCATATGTTCTAGTCCATTCACATACAGATGTGACACAAAGATGCTAAAATTTCTGGAAACAGTCCTGTAAATGCATTCTGTTGTCAGCACGTACACAAATGCTCCAGTTCAAGGTTTAATTTTTTGACAGAATCACTTGTGAATAAGAGAGCTCAAATGCGACTTAACAGTTACATGCTGCTTTAAAAGAGTATATACTGCTTTAAACAAAGCTGTTTTCAGGCACATTGTTTATGGAAATGCTCTGAATTAATCACTCGTGTTACCAGAATGCAGTTTTGCCATGTCATGTACAATAATGTTGATTCAGCAAGTGTTATCTGAATCAGCTGTAAATTGTAGAACTCAAGAGAAGTTTAGTAATTTTCCATGACATCAACAGGATGTGTGTTGATGTGTATTCGTAGTTATGTATCTTTTAAAAACATTTTCATAAATGCTGAATCATGACTGGGTAACAATAAACAACAACAGGCTGATAAATGTGTATAATTAATAAAAAAAAAGTAAGCAAACAGGCTGTTTACTAAGCACAATCATGCTGCCCTAATTAATAATAACTCTTTACTTGCAATTTTAATACAGCATACACGCCTGTATCTTACTCCTTCCAAAAAAGAATTAAATGATTAGCTGGCAGCTTCCATTTTTTCGGATGTGTGAACTGCAGATCCCATACCAGGTTCCAGTGGATTCATGCTAGCTGGAGTCTGAACAGGTGTTGGGCTTTCCGCGGGTTCCAAAACCTATGCGGGTAGATGTCAATCTGAAGAGGTAGTCAAGAAATGAAGCCTAGGCCTTTTAAACTTTTCCATTTGAATGGGCGAGACATCAGAGGTAGAGGGTCCACCATCTTTGCTTGGGTGAGGTGCTGATTTCAAAGTAGGAATTAAGAGATGGAAGTTGAGTTCTTGGGGTCTTGGAAGAAAGT
>NC_056746.1:124696103-124728603 GCF_019279795.1 Protopterus annectens | reverse complement strand
AACATTTAAATCAAAGATGGCTTCCGACCAACATAAAAAAGTTACGGACACCTGCCACAAATACTGTTTAGCTTGCAGCTTAGATCTGTGTGTTCCGGTCTGGTTTTAAAGTTGCTGAATGGAATACAAGAATCATTGCAGTCCACAGACATTGTGTTAAAGCTGGTATCAAGCTACCCTGCAAATTCCAGCTAAACCCACAAAACACATTCCTCAAGTAAATCTACAAGCGATCTGATACTTCCACAACTTCCGTTGCTTAGATTCCATTAACAATCTCTATCATCAGCCTCAAAATCCCTCCATGAGAGCCAGACGACAGATCACTGTGTCTACAAGTCCTTCTCAACAGTTTTTGAGTTGACTTACATTTGACTGGACTACCACAAGATTCACTACCATAACATACTGACGTGTTACCAAGTTCTTTCAAAAATATGTAATACGCAGTGTGTGACTGTCTTTGTTCGCCATGTACAGTAAGATATACTTCAGCTCAAAATATGGATATGGGATGCTTTGTCCTCACACTGTGTTTTCATTGCTTAACTGCAAATCTGCCAAGTCAGGAACACATTTTTCAGCACACTAATGTGAAGTCGAGGGTATCGCCTTTTCACCTACAAACAGAGGTAAAGGGGTTTAATTTCCTACTCTTCTTTCGACAAAAGGTAATTCATGCCAGTGACTTTCTCAGGGCTTTGGTTTTGTTAGAACCTCCTTTACTTTTACCTCAGCAACATCTGTCTCAAAGTTCAACATCTGTCTCAAAGTTCAACATCTGTCTCAAAGTTGCTACTTCTAAGAGTCTGACTGGCCCTTTGTTTAGGCGCTACAGACAGAAACCTACTTCAGGTTCCCTTTCTTCTATTAGTGGTTTTACTGACATGTGACTCTCCCTCTGACTCCACCCCTTCTTCCTTTATGTCTGGAACTGTTTGGCACGGTTCTGCATCATACACTTTGGATCATTTACATAATCTACAAGGACTATACTTCGGAATTTATCAATTGTTAAAATGTCTGTTACTGGGGATGTTGGGAACATGCATGATTCTGTCTCTGAGGTGATGGTATATGACAACTACAAAATTACTATCTAGACCATGGGAGGCGAGGGTCTCTAATTTAGGAGCATTAACTGCCATCACAGAAGGACAGATGTAAATATTGTTGCTGTTGCATTTCCTAAGGGGATACTTGTCACCAAAGGAGTATGTTCAGCAACTAGCGGATAAAGGGAGGATAATCAATAAAAAGGAGGGAGAACAGTGAGAGGGAAGGGAAGTGCACCAGAGAAATAAGATTCCAAAAAGATAAAACAGAACATTATTAAGACAGATGGCTTATAAGGCAGAATGTGGTAAGCACCACTGAAAGTACAGACTGGGTGCCCTGACAGGGGGGATGCATGATGGTGTACCTTAACTTGGAGACTGATAAATTACCAACATGGCTTATAAGATAAAAAGTTGTGAGTTTGAATGTTTATGGTCAAACTAGTCTAGAAAAGAGGGGAAGGATTATATCGGCTCTGCAAAAATATAACAATAATTATTCTTCTGCAAGAACATCATTCAAATGAAGGAGAACATGCAACGCTGGGGAGCAGATGTTATAAGCTAGTTTCACCTGAGAGCTAAACAGTGCAGAGAAGGGGAGGGGAATCATGGCATGATTTTCTCAGACAGTTCCTTGTTATATAGAGGTCCAGGAAAACTTTGTCTATGTATGCAGTAAGTATGCTAATATTTCAGGCACTTATGCTACACAAAAAGGGACCTTTGCTTTAGTGTATGTACCTCCAGGTCTTCAATCGGGGAGTTGAGGCCAACTACGATGGAAGCAATAGCTTTGGGTGAGGAAATAGTATTAGTGACAGAAATCCGTCTGTAGAGTATGGTGAGGTCAGCTGGGGCAAGAAAATGTTTCAAAGAATGACAGTGGAAAAGTTTCTCAGGAGGCTTGTGAAAGAGCAGGGATTATTTGTGCAGTGAAAGAAGCTTTACACAACAGGAATAGAGTGTACTTATGTTTCTTCTCAATTCAGACCTTGTTGGTCTAGAAATGACAAAGTGTTCAGTGACAGGGAATATCTGACATGACTGAAAGAGCATATATAGGCCCCCTTGTATTTTCAGATAGTTGGCCATTGACAGCTCCCTGAAAATGAGGAAAGGTAAAAGCCCTGGTGGGTGCCCAAATATTTACTGGAGAATGACCAGTTTATTACCTAAATAACAGACAGAATAAAGAGTTTTATAGAAGTATCAGTAGTAGGGAATTTGAAGAGCTGTGACCTACAGAAACACAAAATAAAAGAAGTAATTAGTGTATGTTGCTCTATCTTCCAAAGCCTTGAAGAATTTAGCAGTGAGAATGAGACAGCAGAAAATGGAAGTGGTTATATTTAAAATTAAGATGACTTACAGTAACAAGTAGCAGAAGGCCATGGGGATATACTGGAGACTTCTGAACAGTTTTATGTGAAAGTATACTCTTTGAAGATGGTCAGGTTCAAAAGCGAGGGGAAATGTGGACATTTCTACAACAGGTGAGGGATCCTAGGTTTCCTGATCAAAAGAGGGAGGGTTTGGTAAACCCTATCATCCTATAGAATTAGAGGAAATTTGAAGGATGTGTGTGATGAAAAAAAACATGGTTGGATGGCCTCCCATTGAAGGTCTGGAAGCTGATAATGTATGAATTCATTCAGATGATGGTGGTTTTAATAAACAGAGTGTTGAAGGAAGGGGTAGTTTCGGACTCATGGATAAAGATGGTTACTGCAGTGATTCTAAAAGGAGGCAAGGATCCCTTTTTTCCCTGATTAATTTCTGTTTTAAACAATGATTCTAAAATATATACAGTGATTATGGCAAAACCAGTAGCTTGTTGGTTCGCTGTGTTGATACATGGAGACCAATGCAGGTTTTCCGGGGGATGGAGAACATCTGACAATATAATTAAAGCTATGAATACAATAGAAAAATGAAGAAGATGAAAGGAAACCATTACTTTTACTGAGTTTAGATGCAGAAAAAGACTATGACAGCGTTAGTTGGGAGAATTTGTTTGAATTCTTACTACAGTAGGATTTTTAAGGCTTTGTAGGAATGTTGTGGGGGACATGTCTGGGATAACTGCAAATATAAAGGTTAATTCAGAATTATCTGAAGACTTTGTGTTACTAAGGGGCACAGCGCAGGGGTGCCTGCTTTATCCATTCTTAGTTCCATAACACCTGGAGCCCTTACCTTACAGAATTTGGATATTTGGCACAGGGGTGCTATCAGTGGCAAACATATGATCTGAAAATATTACTCTTTGCAGATGACATTTTAATAGTTCAACTGGTTTGGCAAGGTTACTGGAACTCCTTTAACGGTTTAGTTAAATGACAGGCTATAAAATAAATATGGAAAATTTGAGAGCTGTAGGATATCGTTATGTTTCAAATGCTGGACTGGAAATGGCATATCCTTTTCATAAGAATCCAGGTAAACTAAAGTACTTGCAAATATGGGTGAAAAGTCAGTGAAGCAGTCGTTGGAGAAGACACTAAATGAAAAGATAAGAGTCATACAGGGGTTATTTCAAAAATGGACGGGCTCATTTTCAGTCTAGAGCATAAGGTACCAAGTCTTCAAATGTGTATACTTCGCCATATTTTATACATGGCACAGGTCTTTTGGTTGAACCTGAATACGTTTTTTTTTTTTTTTTTAAATAGGTTTGACCATCTAATGAATTATTTCTTATGAGAGGAGAAAGGCTGCACAGAAGAAAGGGATCTTGCCCTGATCCTTGGGAGGACTGGAATACCACATATCAGGATATACTAGTGGGGAGTGAACTTGACAAGCCTTTTCTGTCTTCAAGGACCTGCCTATGTGTTGCTTGGAAAAGTCTGATGCACTTGCAAGGGGGAGTTGTGGAGGTGGAAGACTGGTTGGAATATTTTTTTTTTTGAGGGGGGGTGATGTCTGTAACTTAGATATGCAAGAAGTAGGACAAGATATACAGCTGTCATTTAGTGACCCCCCCCCCACCCTTTCAGCTTGGTTAGTGGAGCGTATACCAAAAACAGCTAGGGCTAATTATGCACACATGTAGAACTTTTTTTTTTTTTTTTTCTGGAGATGGAAGCAATGTAAACTACAATTGCTGAGAACATGGGGTAAGTAACTGCAAAGGAGAGAGGAGCAAGTCAGGTTTAATTTACCTAGCAACAAGGAATTTGAAAATGGAATACTGACATGGGATTTGGGCACCCAGGTTGATAGCAACCTGACTTCTGACCACCATGTTGCTTCTGTTGTACGGAAAGCCTTCTACATGGCCCAACTCATAAGTAAGGGTATCTCATCCAGGGACAGGGAGGTCATAGCATCCCTGTATTCTTCTCTTATAAGGCCCATTATTGAGTACAATGCTCCTTTAGGCATGTACCTCACAAAGCACATGCATCAGCTGGAGAGACCACAGAGGTTCCTCACCAGGAGAATCCAGGGCCTCAAACATCTACCATACACAGACAGGCTAAAAACCCTATCCCTCTACTCAGTTTCATACAGACTCCTCAGAGGTGATCTCTGTCTGCCATACAAGGCAATCATGGACCCCACCTTGATGGGACTGTTGCATATCCGCAAGTCAAGCACCACTTGAGTAACCCGCACATGTGGCCTCAACCTGGTCTGTGACATCAACAAGACTTGTTGGCAGGACAGATATGTGTCCCAGAGACTCCCCCATCTATGGAATAGACTTCCTCTCCACATCAAGTAGAGTCCCACTTTACCCTTTTTAGGCGCAACCTGGATAACTGGATGGGAAACAGAAAATATACCCCTGGGATTCCACACGTGTCCCTGCTAGACAAGGGCATCTGGAACTGATTTGTCTAAACATGGGCTGACCTCTTGGCTAGGCTTATATGGGGCTCAGGGACAATAACCTAGTAACCTCCTATGATCCTATGACAGAATAAGACAGGAAGAGAATTAAAGGAGGGGCAGACATAAGCCTTCACTTAGATATTGTGAGGTTATGACAGAAAGCAGTGCAGCTGAAACCATGGAGGTTCAGATTAACATCAAAGTTGACTAGTACTAGACATGTTGCAAATAGAAGGGTAGCCAGAACAGCAAAAGCTGACTGGGAAAGAACGTTAGGTGGAGAAATAACTATGGGAAAGCTGAGTCTGGCAGACATGACAAGGCTACAACTTAGCAGGAAATGTATGGATCTTTACTTGGAAATGCCTACATAAGCACTTTTATACACTTGCTTGGATGTTTCTGGGGGAGTTCACTTATGAGTGGAATAATGATATGCTGCAAGGGGCATACATACTCTAGAATTTGAAAATTTATGGATTGCAATTTTGACATGTCATGGAGGTAGTCGAGACAGTAATATAGGTGATAACAGCTTACATAATTATTATAAATTTCTGTACTCCATGGGTAAGCTTTGTTGTATCATTTATTGTTTATATGTAATAGTTAATTATTTTACTGGTTATATTGCTTACCTGCTGCAAAAAATATCTTTGAGTGGTTTAAATTTAAAATTGGTTATAGGTGTGTACTAGGCTAATGGCCCTGGAGCCTTTACAAGCTTAACCCATACAAGTGCCCTGGCATCGTGCTGTTACTGCACTTTTTAACTTTGTCATAGACAGTTTGTATTAGTAAGAAGTGTAAAGATGAGGTAGATTTGAAAGTCTGCCTCTAGAGAAAAATACTTTGTTCACTATGCATATGGACGTCCTGTCTTGTTAATAAAGAATCATTTTTCCCACTAAAAGTGTTTAGTTCTGGTTGTAAACATGTTTAAAATATGCTTTAAACCAGACATTTTGGATTTTAATGATTTACATAAATTAAATGTCTAGTTATGAAACTGTATTGCTTGCATTCCAAAAGACAGACCAGCTCTAGCCAGCACTTCATGTTTTTAGCTTTTGATACAGTCAATAACTTTCATGTCTATATATGCCTAGAGTATTTCCCCTGTAAGTTATGAGAAAAAGTGAATACAGGATTTTTAGCCATTCAGTTTGAGCCTAATTCTCAAGGGTGGTATATCACAATTTCAATACTGTCATATACTGACCGGTACCACTACCTTTCTTCTGGCTGGATTGCTCTGGGCAGCAAGTCTGAGCTCTTGGCTACAACTAGATTTGACCTTTTTACCTGACTTCCTCAGTCCTCTCAACACCATGGAAGTATACTTATTTAATATTACGGCTTAATAAATGTAACAAAAACAAATGTGGATCTTCACTGCAATTTGTTAATCTTGTTATAACTTAGTGTTTCTGAACCACTTTGGAACATTGTTGATTTTACCTTGTGACACAAGGACATTTGTTACTGTTTTGGGTGTTCTATCTGCTGGTAGTTTAGAAAAAAGTTGTAATCAGAATGGCTGCTGTGCTTCTATTACTGAGCTTTGTCTGTCTGTCGTTGTATATCGCTGTGCTCAGCACAGCACTGTTGTAATTGCTGCTGAATAATCACTGGTAAATGGATTTCATTATTTTCCCTCAGAGTGACTAGACCACTCGACTTGATGTGTAGACATTATTGTGTGTGCTTGTAAAGTTCTCAATTGCTACAAGCAGCACAGTTTTGTGACAGACTACCAGCAGATACAAATTCAAGCGCTCGTTTCTACTTATAGCTACATATTAAGCAAATTTGTGCTCTGCAGCTATTAGCTGCTTGCTCTGCTTTTTGGTGATACTCCATGGCTGTAAGGTGAGTGTGTTGCATCTGGGGGTTTAATCTAGTGACACTATTTTGGTAGTTGATGTATTAGCTGAACCGCTTCATCCAACTTTAGCTTTATAATCTTGCTACCATTTTGATAAACTGTTAACTGTGCTGGCCTCTCCACCTGTTTACTACTATGACTTTTCACTTCTGCTTTCTGCCTTTCTACCATCATTTCTATTTGTTATTTCTTGCTTAAGCAGGCATCGCTACTGTTTATCCCAAGTGCTGCAAACAGTGTGTTCAGTCACATTTTTTTCCCTCTAACTTCAGCTACAATTACCAATTTTACATCTTTACAAGATACAGAAATACTTGGCATTAATGGTAGACCATCAGTAACCTGTCATTTTCTGTTGTCAGCCTCTTACTGCTTGGTATTCTTCGGCTGTCTAAGATCTGTATAATGCTCTCAGAAAATGTACTGCTAAAAGACAATGCAGTCTCTGAGAAATGTTAGTATTTACACAACACAGAGACCACCCTCACACCAAAACTCTGGTTTGTGTGCAAGACGCACACAAAACCAGACAAGACACCCAGATTTCTACAAATTCATACCAAGCCAACTTACACTGAGTTTGTTAAAATGGCTATGGATGACTATCCCTACCCAAGCACATAAAGTTTCAACAGATATCTATAAATATTATATCACCACCACCACCCACACATTCAGTGAGAAGTCACCAGGCTGTTTAACACATAAGTATAAGTAGAAATGTACCAGTGATTGGTATCCTTGTCATTAAGTACATGGACTCCATGATCACAAGGCTAGACAAAGAAAGGGTGACAGTTAGTGTCTTTCCAATGCCAGGGTCCATCACTCTGGACAAGTATGACTATAACCTCATAGCTGCCTATACAGGTGTGAACGACTTGGGGTGCTCTACCCTGAGAGATGTGCAAAGAGAAATGTTGGATCTCACTATTCAAGTAAGACTATGGTGGTGAGCGGAATCCTAACTTCATCTAGAACGATGCCTAAATACAAAAATACCATAACCGGCATTAATAATTGCCTACATAGTTGGTGGCCTCCTGCAGGTGTGGGTGTGGGGGGGTCAGGTGCTGGTATGTGCCAGCAAGGGATGAGATGAAGGACATGTCTACTTGCTTCACAAAGAACAACTTACATCTCTCATTCCATGGCTTCCACCTGCTGGCCAACACTCTGCCATAGTGCCTTTCTTTTTTTAAGCAGAATTTGGCTGCTGAAAATCCCAACATAAATGATAAAATTTTAACATTGTTAAATTCAGACTAGATCAAGGTAGCCAATGCCAGAAGTCTAAATAACAAATTGCCCAGCTTTGAAGCCCTCCTGCAACATGAACATATTCAAATGTGTGTCACATCTGAGACTTGGTTTCAATGCAAAGACAGCACTCCCCCTGCACATGGGTTCAGCACTCCCCCTGCACATGGGCTCAGCACTCCCCCCTGCACAAGGGCTCAGCACTCCCCCTGCACAGGGGCTCAGCACTCCCCCTGCACAGGGGCTCAGCACTCTCCCTGCACAGGGGCTCAGCACTCCCCCCTGCACAGGGGCTCAGCACTCCCCCCTGCACAGGGGCCCAGCACTCCCCCTGCACAGGGGCCCAGCACTCCCCCTGCACAGGGGCTCAGCACTCCCCCTGCACAGGGGCTCAGCACTCCCCCTGCACAGGGGCTCAGCACTCCCCCTGCACAGGGGCTCAGCACTCCCCCTGCACATGGGCTCAGCACTCCCCTGCACATGGGCTCAGCACTCCCCCTGCACATGGGCTCAGCACTCCCCTGCATGTGGGTTCAGCTCTTGCCATGCATTCAGGCCTGAAGAAAAGACTGGCAGTAATTCTGTATTTTCCTGGGACCACATCACTGCTAGCAGACGACCACAGTTGCTCAAACTGAACTCACTGAACTCGCAACAAAATAAGCTATGCCATCCTTATCTCCAGATGACCAGGACAGATTCCTGAATATACTTTCTGAAAAATCCAAAATGAGGATCTTAATTACTTTTTGATTAACGTGTGCTCCCATATATCTATGGTTGGGTAAACCAAAAGATCACCAGGCTACATAAATGACAAATCTTTAGAAAGAATATTTGTGTAAAATCTTACCATAACCATAGATGTCCTTCTCTTCCATGTTGCAGTATTCATTACAGTAGGGATATGGCTGCCTGCAGTGCTGTACATCCGGCCAGTATACCAAAGTCTTCAGTTAGGGGTACTTGTGACGTAGCATGCTAGTGCCATAAACTGATGTCAGCTATAAATGTGACGTCTGCAGGTACCCAAGTCAGGACTGACTGCCTCAGAAGATAAGGCTGAATAAATAGAATGCATTCCAGCTAAACAAGACTACAGAAAGGAGCCTGTAGGGCAAACAAAAAGGCCCTACCTGGGAATATGAGAAAATCCTACATATAGTAATACAACCAACACCAAGTAAACACCTCTACCAAACTATATAACCATAAAACCGCAAAAATAAAGGATAGAGGGGAGGAGGATAGGTTCTGAATACTGTAACATGGAAGAGAAGGACGTCTATGGTTATGGTAACATTTTACGTAACTATTTTATGTCCTTCTATTTTCATGATGCAGTATTCATTGCAGTAGGGAGAGTACCAAAGCTATCTGGTATTCCCTTGGGTGGTTGGTGCAGTAAAAGAATCAAGGACACCCCACAGAATAGATATGGCAAACCCAGCTCTGGATCTGGATATTAAATCCAGTTTGTAATGCTTGGTGAAGGTGTGAACTGAAGACCAGGTAGCTGCCTGGTGGCATGGTAAGAGGGGAAGCAAGGATACTTCTAGAATGGTGGCATGGTCCAGGCCTTTGAACAAGGCTGCAGAAGAAGCTGCAGCCCTAGTAGAATGAGCCTTTACTTTCGAGGCTAAAGGCTTGCCATGGAAGTCATGGCAAAAGGAGCTGGCCTTTGAGATCCATGAATCAATGGTTTGTTTAGAGACTGGTCTGACTATGGCTCTAGGGTGAAAGGAGACAAATAGCTGGTCTGATTCTCTAATGGACTTGGTTTTATCTAAGTAAAATCTGAGCTGCCTGTGCACATCCAAAGAATGAAGTTTCCTTTCTGAGGAATTCTGAGGCTGTGGAAAGAAATCAGGCAGGTTAATAGATTGGTTCAAGGAAAGCTCATCCACTACTTTAGGCATGAATGAAGATTAGTCCTCAAAAAGACTCTGTCTTTGTGGAAAATGAGGTAAGCTGGAATGGCCATGAGGGCTTGGATTTCAGAGACCCTCCTGGTAGAAGTCAAAGCTACTAGCAGAATAGTTTTCCAAGTGCAAAAGTTAAGAGAAGCTGAAAAGGCTGGTTCGAAGGGGGACACAGTTAATTTTTCTAGTAAAAAATTAAGGTTCCAAGGTGGTGGAACTGGTTTCCTAGGAGACCCGATATGCAGAACCCCTCTAAGGAACAGTTTAGCCTCTAGCCTGGATGCTAAAGGGGGAAGCATAGGTAGATGAGCAGAAATAGCAGACAAATGTACCTTTACGGAAGAGTATGACATTCCAGAGCACAGGACCTCACACAAATAAGCTAGGAGCATAGGTACTGGGACTGCCAAAGGGTTCTGTATCTTCTTAGAACATCACCTGGAAAAATGTTTCTGCTTTGCAATGTAATTTTTTCTGGTGCTAGGTTTTCTGGCCTCTTACAGAACTTTAAGTACGTCCTCTGAGTACTGGTGGTGAAAAGGGATCAAAAGTTTATCAATCACAGGGTCAAGTTCAGGTTGTGAAGCTGTGGGTGTATCAGAGATCCCTTGTCTTGTGTGAGTAGATCAAACTTTTGAGGTAATTTATGGTGATTGCCCCTGGCTAGGTGAAATAAAAGAGGGAACCTTTTGGCCAAAAGATCACCAGTAGGATTTTTGGTCAGTCTTTCTGAACCTTCAGTAAGAGTTTCTGAATTAGAGATATTGGGGGGAAGGTATACAGGTACATCTTTCCCCAAAAGAAGGAGAAGGTGTCCACTTTCCATGCTTATGGATGGGGTAGCCTTGTGCAGAAGAGGGGTAGCTGTCTGTTCTGGGATGAGGCAAACAGATCTGCTTTTAGAACGTCCCAGTTGTGTACAATGTCCAGAAACACCTCCCTGTTTAACATCCATTCATGACAGGGTGCCATGGTTCTGCTTAGAGTGTCTGCCAATACATTTTCTGAGGTTGGAATATGAACAGCCAGTAGGTGAAGTAACAGAGAACTGGTGAGATTCTAAATATGAATTGCTAGAGAACACAGAGGGTAGGATTTCATCCCCCCTGCTTGTTGACAAACTATAGCACAGTCATGTTGTCTGTGATGACTCTCAGTGTGCCTGGTAGCAGAAGCTGCTGAAAGGTCTGTAGAGCCAGGAGTAAGGCTCTCATTTCTTTTATGTTGATGTGATCCCATAGTCTGTTCGAGAACCATGTGTCCTGTACCTTCTGCTGGCAAGAGGGGAGATGTAGCACTGCTCCCTAACCCAGGTCTGAAGCGTCTATGTATAGATGCTGTACTGGAGTTGGAATTTGCAAGTGGACTCGCTGATTGAGGTGAATTTGTGAGATCTACCAGCTGAGTTCCTTTTTCAGACATGGCAGAAGAGGAATGGTTGCCTCCAGGGGCTGAAGGTGTTGGCACCAGAGATTTTTCAGACACCACTGAAATTTCCTCATGTGAAGTTTGGCCAGTGGAAGCATAGGGATCAGAGAAGTCATATGCCTTAGGAGCTTCAGGAACTGTCTAGCTGTCAAGGATAAGAGGGGAAGCAGGGATAGGAGGTACTGAAGCAAGCTGTATATCTTTTGTTGGGGAATGAAAGCAGTCATTAGAACTGTCTGTATCCTGCAACCCAGAAAGGTTATGTCCTGGGTGGGGGTGAGCTGAGATTTGTTGCTAATTTAGAGTGAATCCACAAGTTTCCAGGATGCTGGAGACCAGATGCAGATGTAGTGTTAAGGAGTGATGGTCCTTGTGTAGAATGACCAGATGCAGATGCGGTGTTAAGGAGTGAGGGTCCTTGTGTAGAATGACCAGATGCAGATGTAATGCTAAGGAGTGAGGGTCCTTGTGTAGAATGACCAGATGCAGATGTGGTGTTAAGGAGTGAGGGTCCTTGTGTAGAATGACCAGATGCAGATGTGGTGTTAAGGAGTGAGGGTCCTTGTGTAGAATGACCAGATGCAGATGTAGTGTTAAGGAGTGAGGGTCCTTGTGTAGAATGACCAGATGCAGATGTAGTGCTAAGGAGTGAGGGTCCTTGTGTAGAATGACCAGATGCAGATGTGGTGTTAAGGAGTGAGGGTCCTTGTGTAGAATGACCAGATGCAGATGTGGTGTTAAGGAGTGAGGGTCCTTGGGTAGAATGACCAGATGCAGATTTGGTGTTAAGGAGTGAGGGTCCTTGTGTAGAATGACCAGATGCAGATGCGGTGTTAAGGAGTGAGGGTCCTTGTGTAGAATGACCAGATGCAGATGCGGTGTTAAGGAGTGAAGGTCCTTGTGTAGAATGACCAGATGCAGATGTGGTGTTAAGTAGTGAGGGTCCTTGTGTAGAATGACCAGATGCAGATGTGGTGTTAAGGAGTGAGGGTCCTTGTGTAGAATGACCAGATGCAGATGTGGTGTTAAGGAGTGAGGGTCCTTGTGTAGAATGACCAGATGCAGATGTGGTGTTAAGGAGTGAGGGTCCTTGTGTAGAATGACCAGATGCAGATTTGGTGTTAAGGAGTGAGGGTCCTTGTGTAGAATGACCAGATGCAGATGCGGTGTTAAGGAGTGAGGGTCCTTGTGTAGAATGACCAGATGCAGATGCAGTGTTAAGGAGTGAGGGTCCTTGTGTAGAATGACCAGATGCAGATGTGGTGTTAAGTAGTGAGGGTCCTTGTGTAGAATGACCAGATGCAGATGTGGTGTTAAGTAGTGAGGGTCCTTGTGTAGAATGACCAGATGCAGATGTGGTGTTAAGGAGTGAGGGTCCTTGTGTAGAATGACCAGATGCAGATGTGGTGTTAAGGAGTGAGGGTCCTTGTGTAGAATGACCAGATGCAGATGCGGTGTTAAGGAGTGAGGGTCCTTGTGTAGAATGACCAGATGCAGATGCGGTGTTAAGGAGTGAGGGTCCTTGTGTAGAATGACCAGATGCAGATGTGGTGTTAAGGAGTGAGGGTCCTTGTGTAGAATGACCAGATGCAGATGTGGTGTTAAGGAGTGAGGGTCCTTGTGTAGAATGACCAGATGCAGATGTGGTGTTAAGGAGTGAGGGTCCTTGTGTAGAATGACCAGATGCAGATGTGGTGTTAAGGAGTGAGGGTCCTTGTGTAGAATGACCAGATGCAGATGTGGTGTTAAGGAGTGAGGGTCCTTGTGTAGAATGACCAGATGCAGATGTGGTGTTAAGGAGTGAGGGTTCTTGTGTAGAATGACCAGATGCAGATGCGGTGTTAAGGAGTGAGGGTCCTTGTGTAGAATGACCAGATGCAGATGTAGAGTTAAGGAGTGAGGGTCCTTGTGTAGAATGACCAGATGCAGATTTGGTGTTAAGGAGTGAGGATCCTTGTGTAGAATGACCAGATGCAGATGTGGTGTTAAGGAGTGAGGGTCCTTGTGTAGAATGACCAGATGAAGATGTGGTGTTAAGGAGTGAGGGTCCTTGTCTAGAATGAGAAGGCTCGTCTACATATGGATAAATCTGAACTCCCAACAGCCTGTAGTGAGCTATCAGTAAGGAAGACCCTGGGTGCAGTAGAGACCAAAAGGCAAGGCAGAGAATTGAAAATGAGACGAGCCTATTGAAAAACGCAGCAATGTTCTGCATGAAGAGTGAATGGGAATATTTTTTTTATTTTATTTTACATTTTTTGACTGGGATAGTGCAACTGGATACATGTCCATTTTCAGCAGAGGCCCAGGGAGAAAAGCTCCAAGGTAGAACATACAGTAAAAATTACAAAATGATTACAAGTTATACACAGTTTGCAGGTTCCAGTTGAGCAAGCAGGTAATATAATCATACATTTTTAAACAGTGCTGACAAATTGACTAGGCAATGCAACATGACAAAGGAGGATCTAGTGGGGTTTTGAACAAGGACATAGCCAGTGAGTTTTAAAGTGTAGCTTGAGGCTTTTTTTGACATGAGTAAGAGAGGGTTCAACCGTAAGATCAGCAGGAAGAGAGTTCCAAGTTTTGCCAATGGAGTTAGCAAACAGAGAGTCCCCAGCAGAGTTGCTGATTTTGGATGTTTGACCCAGTAGTTATAAGAAGAGCGACGTGACCTCAGGTTGCTATAAGGGTTGATGATATTTTTAAGTGCAGGTGTATTACCAGGGTGGTTGAGAACTTTATGGGCAATTATAAGCTGGTTGTGCTGAAGTAGGCTTGGCCATCCTAACCACCACAGAAGATTTAGGTTGTGATAGACAGTGCTGGGTGCTATAGGCCATGCGTGTTGCAAATCTAGCAATATGGTTATAACAGCTGCAGAGTTTGTTAAGAGCAGATTTGTTCAAATTAGTGAGTAGGGGGGAGGCATAGAGAAGAGTGGAGAGTAGATGGGCACCAACAATAGCAGTCCTAGCAAACGGAGTAAGGAAAGGTTTGATCTTATAGAGGGAGCCAAGGATTTTGTTAATGGTTTTGATAGTTTGATTGACGTGGATATCAAATTTGAGGATGTTGTCTATTGTGATGCGTAAGAGTTTGGTTTGCACATCTGGGGAAATAATGGTACCATTATTAGATTTTATAGTAAAGAGTAGTGAGGAAGACTTACAAGTGGGGGAGAAAAGAAACAACTTTGTTTTGTTAGGGTTTGATAACAGCTGATGGTTAGACAGCTAGCTTTCAACTATATTGAAAGTATTCTGGGTTAATGTCATTAGATCTGTCGGGGAGGTCAAATCAAGGTAAGGTAAGACCCTGAGCAGCATCTTACCCTCACCAAGAATGATGCCACAGTACAAAGACAAAATGATCAGTTTTAACAATTGGCTTAATTACTGGTGTCATTCTAAGGGGATCCAGTGTCTGTCTGCTTGGGATGACATGCTTGACAAGCCAAGCTGCTTCGCAAGGGATGGCTTGCACCTGTCACCCCTGGGCTTCCGGATATTGGCCAAGGCTCTTGCCACCCCCATAGTGCCTTTTTTAGGCAAGGCTCAAATGACAAACCTACCTCCCTAGAAAACACAAGCGGAAAAAAACTAAGGGCAATGCTGCTCAATGCCAGAAGTCTAAACCTCAAGATGCATGCCCTCGAAGCCCTCCTCAGTATGGAGAACATCGATGTCTGTGCAGTGACTGAAACCTGGTTCAAGGCTCCTGAGAGCACCCCAGCACTATCAGGTTTTACCTCATATCATGCTTTCCGGCCCCAAAACTTGGACTGAACCACAAAAGGAGGGGGAGTGTCCATTTTCATCAAAGATACCCACACCTCCAGGTTAGTGGCAACGCACAAAGCATCAGAGACTATCCAGGTGCAACTAACCATAGGCAAAACTGCCTTACAGTTTGTAGCATGCTACAGACCACCCTCTCAAACTCAGGAACCCCACACAGCCTTCCTGAAGACACTGGAGAGTATGAATGTCTCTCCAAATACCATCATTTTGGGAGACTTCAACTACCCAAACATAGACTGGGAACATTACTCAAGCCCCAACACCCTAGCCCAAAGGTTCCTAGAATTCATAAACTCAAATGCAATGGAACAACTAGTCACCATTCCCACAAGAGGAGACAATATACTAGACCTGATCATCACAAACATGGGGACAAAATGCCCCACACCGAAGTACATCCCTCTTTGGTAAGATCAGACCATAAATTAATCTCACTGGAAATCCACATCCGCCCCCACCCCTGCACAAAAGACCACAGTGAAGAACTTCTCAAAAGCAAACTTCACACTTCTTAAGACTGAAGTGGTATCTTTCAAGGCCCCTGGGCCAGTGGAAACCACAACCCACACTGCTGAATCCTTTGCAAATGCCTTCTATGGGCACCTTCAAGAATGCATGGATCATGCAATCCCAAATAAAACCAAGACCCATTCCCCCAAAGGCAGGCACCGGTCTGGTGGACCCCAGCCATAAACAAACTTTACAACAGGAGGAGGAAGCTACTACATGGCAGAGCAAAATCCCTAAAAGGGAAGGCATATCTGATCAGTACTAGCAAAAAACCACGATCACTCATAAAATCATCCAAGGCCAACTTTGAGAGAAAAATCGCAAAAGACACAAAAGACAATCACAAGGCCTTCTTTAGCTATGTTAGAAACCTGGGTGGAAACTCCCAGATATGCTCAGAGTTAGTCCAAAATGACACAAAATACACTGAACCCACTGACATTGCCAACATTCTGGCAGACAGGTTCAGTGCAAATTTCTCCTCCTCTCCCCCCCAAAAGGAGAAATAACTATCCCAGCAGAGTGTAGCCTCCCTAACATCTCAGATGCCCAGGTGAGAGCCGCCCTCTCTAAAGCTAAAAACACAGCATCAATGGGACCAGATGGTGTCCCAGGCTGTGTGCTACATGAACTCCAAGAGGAACTAAACCCACACATAAGGCTGCTCTTTAATCTTAGCCTTACTACAGGATACGTACCCAAAGAGTGGCATACGGCAACAGTGGTCCCACTTCACAAAGGCGGTGCTTCTACGGACCCTGGAAATTACCGCCCCATAAGCTTGATGAGCCTGGTCTGCAAAGCTATGGAGAGGATCATTATGGAACTCATAAACAAAGACATTGGGGACCTACAGACATTGGATCCTACCCAATTTGGCTTTGTCAAGGGCAGATCCTGCCTTTTGAACTTGTTCGACTTTTTTGAAACAGTCACTAAGGCCATTGATGAGGGTAAGGCAGTTCACACAGCCTACCTTGACCTTGCAAAAGCCTTTGACACAATACCCCACTCGGGCATCATAGACAAACTCACCAGCTTAAATGTAAACCCATATGTCACAAGATGGGTTGCAAACTGGCTCAAGGACAGAACCCACAGGGTCAGAGTTGCTGGAGCTATGTCAGACTCTAAGCCAGTCACAAGCGGTGTCCCACAGGGCTCAGTCCTGGGACCCCTCTTGTTCAGCATTTATTTTTCCGAGGTACAGGCAAACATAGGAGGATTGTGGCTGACAAAGTTTGCAGATGACTGCAAACTGGGCGCCATAATTGATACTCCAGCGGACACAAACATCCTTCAGAGAGGCCTCATAGAAATGGATAACTGGTGCCAGAGCCATGGCCTTAAGCTGAACGCCAAAAAATGTAAAGTCATACCCTTTGGGAAAAACAAGGTACCGACAAATTACCACATAGGCAGTAATCCATTAAGTATGGAAGAGGTAATCAGGGACCCAGGTTGACAGTAACCTCTCATTTGACACTCACATTGCCAAAGTGGTTAGGAAGACCTTCTATATTGCCCACCTTATCATGAAGGGTTTCACATCTAGATCAAGAGAGGTCATTGTGCCCTGTACTCTTCTCTTATCAGGCCAATGATTGAGTACAATGCCCCATTTGGGATGTATCTCACCCGACACCTGCAGCAGTTGGAAAGACCCCAAAAGTTCCTCACCAAGAGGATAAAGGGTCTTAAACATATGTCATATGCTGCCCGACTGAAAAAACTCCAGCTCTATTCAGTCGCATACCGCCTACTCAGAGGTGATCTGTGCCTGACGTACAAGGCCATGTCCAATCCTGAATTAATGGACATGCTCCACCTCAGAAAATCCAAATCCATCAGAGCCACGAGAACAAATGACTTAAACCTCAACACAGAAATAAATAGAACGTGCTGGAGGGACAGATTCATAACCTAGAGGCTCCCTACACTCTGGAACAGAATCCCAGTCCATGTTAGGCAGAGCCCCTCACTGACTCTATTCAAGAGAAATCTCGACGAGTGGATGGGAGATCGTAGGTTTACCCCGGGGGTCATCTCTGTGTCACTACTAAACAGAGGCATAGTAAACTAAACACTAAAAGGGTGTAGTATTCTCATCCTAAGGGGTGGTGTAAGCCACATACACTCTGGCTAGGCTTATAAATGCCCTAGGGCAGATAGCCTAGTACGAACCTATGAACCTATAAGGTGGAGTCATCTGCGTATTGGCTACAGGTAGCATTTGGGATGACAGTGGGAAGGTCGCTAATAAAGAGAGAGAAAAGAAGGGGTCCTAGTATGGAGCCCTGGGGGACACTTAGGGTGATGGGTAGACGGACTGATAGTTTGTCCTGCCATAGGACGGCTTGTTGTCTACCACACAGGTAGGATTGAAACCACTGAAGTGCATGGCTATTTACTAAGAATGTCTTAAGAGTGTGCAAGCGTATTAAGTGGTTGACCATATTGAAGGCCTTGGAGAGATCTAAAAAGAGGGCTGAAGAAAGCTTGCTATTATTTTGGTTATGGTTTATGGTGTTAGAGAAAGATAGGAGGGCTGAGGTTGTACTGCGGTGTGGCCTAAAACCATCCTGACAGTAAGCCAACAGCTTATTCTAGGTAAGATAATGCATACATTGTTTATGGACACACTTCTCCATAATTTTAGCCAATGGTGACAGAATAGCTATGGGTCTAAAGTTTGACAGTTTGAAGGAGCTGCCTCCTTTACGGAGTGGTATTACATGAGATATTTTCCAAATGGAGAGGATGGTGGCTTCAGATACGATTCTGTTGATTATGCTGGAGGTGGGGTATGCTATGGCATCTGCTGCTTTTTCAGATACTCTGGTGGGAGGAGATCAGCTGCTAGAGTAGTTGGTTTTAATTTCTTAATTGGAGATCTGATAGGTGATGTAGAAACAGGCTGAAAGCTGAAGGAGAGTGGGGTATTAGCTAAAGGAGATTGGGGTATTAGCTAAAGGAGAGTGGGGTGCTGGCTGTGGCAGAATTTGGGTTGCAGCAGCTGGGTGCCAGTTGGCTGGCTAGGTATCGGATAGTCTCTGTGAAGAAACTATTGAAGGTATTTGCAATATCCTCTGCGGATTTATAGTTGGAGGCTGACAGGTTAGGAGTGGAGGACTGTCCTGGGTGAAGACGTTTGTTTATTCCTGTCCAAAACTTTTGAAGTTTGTTGTAATGTTTTTGTTAAAGATGGTAGTAGAAGATTTTTGTCTAGTATAATATATTTTTTGTGTGATTCCTTAGCTGTTGGTATCTTGGTTGAGCTAGTGGGTTTTTAGTGGCACGCCATTTATCCCATGCCTTTTTTCTAGCTATGGTTTTAGATTTGGTCTCTTTTGAGAGCCACGGGGCAGTTTTTGTTTTGGTTCTAATGGAGCAAGCATGAGAAACAAGAATAGTAAGGAATGTGGAATTAAAGTATGCTACCGCATCGCACAGTGAAAGGTGCTTTAGGACTGATCAGTTGTGCTACCACATCGTCCAGTGAAAGGTGCTTTAGGAATGATCAGTTGTGATACCGCATCGTCCAGTGAAAGGTGCTTTAGGACTGATCAGTTGTGCTACCGCATCATCCAGTGAAAGGTGCTTTAGGACTGATCAGTTGTGCTATCGCATCGTCCAGTGAAAGGTGCTTTAGGACTGATCAGTTGTGCTACCGCATCGTCCAGTGAAAGGTGCTTTAGGACTGATCAGTTGTGCTACTGCATCGTCCAGTGAAAGGTGCTTTAGGACTGACCAGTTGTGCAACCGCATCGTCCAGTGAATGGTGCTTTAGGACTGACCAGTTGTGCAACCGCATCGTCCAGTGAATGGTGCTTTAGGACTGACCAGTTGTGCAACTGCATCACCCAGTGAAAGGTGCTTTAGGAATGACAAGTTGTGCTACCGCATCGTCCAGTGAAAGGTGCTTTAGGACTGATCAGTTGTGCTACCGCATCATCCACTGAAAGGTGCTTTACGACTGACCAGTTGTGCTACCGCATTGTCCAGTGAAAGGTGCTTTAGGACTGATCAGTTGTACTACTGCATCGTCCAGTGAAAGGTGCTTTAGGACTGATCAGTTGTGCTACCGCATCATCCAGTGAAAGGTGCTTTAGGACTGATCAGTTGTGCCATTGTCCAGTGAAAGGTGCTTTAGGACTGATCAGTTGTGTTACCGCATCGTCCAGTGAAAGGTGCTTTAGGACTGATCAGTTGTGCTACTGCATCGTCCAGTGAAAGGTGCTTTAGGACTGACCAGTTGTGCTACAGCATCGTCCAGTGAAAGGTGCTTTAGGACTGACCAGTTGTGCAACCGCATTGTCCAGTGAATGGTGCTTTAGGACTGACCAGTTGTGCAACCGCATTGTCCAGTGAAAGGTGCTTTAGGACTGATCAGTTGTGCTACTGCATCGTCCAGTGACAGGTGCTTTAGGACTGATCAGTTGTGCTACTGCATCATCCAGTGAAAGGTGCTTTAGGACTGATCAGTTGTGCTACCACATTATCCAGTGAAAGGTGCTTTAGGACTGACCAGTTGTGCTACCGCATCGTCCAGTGAAAGGTGCTTTAGGACTGATCAGTTGTACTACTGCATCGTCCAGTGAAGGGTGCTTTAGGACTGATCAGTTCTGCTACTGCATCGTCCAGTGAAAGGTGCTTTAGGACTGACCAGTTGTGCTACTGCATCGTCCAGTGAAAGGTGCTTTAGGACTGATCAGTTCTGCTACTGCATCGTCCAGTGAAAGGTGCTTTAGGACTGATCAGTTGTGCTACCGCATCGTCCAGTGAAAAGTGCTTTAGGACTGATCAGTTGTGCTACTGCATCATCCAGTGAAAGGTGCTTTAGGACTGACCTGTTGTGCTACTGCATCATCCAGTGAAAGGTGCTTTAGGACTGACCTGCTGTGCTACCGCATCGTCCAGTGAAAGGTGCTTTAGGACTGACCAGGTGTGCTACCGCATCGTCCAGTGAAAGGTGCTTTAGGACTGATCAGTTGTGTTACAGCATCGTCCAGTGAAAGGTGCTTTAGGACTGACCATTTGTGTTACAGCATCGTCCAGTGAAAGGTGCTTTAGGACTCACCAGTTATGGTACAGCATCGTCCAGTGAAAGGTGCTTTAGGACTGACCAGTTGTGCTACTGCATTGTCCAGTGAAAGGTGTTTTAGGACTGACCAGTTGTGCTACCGCATTGTCCAGTGAAAGGTGCTTTAGGACTGATCAGTTGTGCTACTGCATCGTCCAGTGAAAGGTGCTTAAGGACTGACCAGTTGTGCTACCGCATCATCCAGTGAAAGGTGCTTTAGGACTGATCAGTTGTGCTACCGCATCATCCAGTGAAAGGTGCTTTAGGACTGACCAGTTGTGCTACCGCATCGTCCAAAGGTGCTTTAGGACTGACCAGTTGTGCTACCGCATTGTCCAAAGGTGCTTTAGGACTGACCAGTTGTGCTACCGCATCGTCCAAAGGTGCTTTAGGACTGACCAGTTGTGCTACCGCATCGTCCAGTGAAAGGTGCTTTAGGACTGATCAGTTGTGCTACAGCATCATACAGTGAAAGGTGCTTTAGGACTGACCAGTTGTGCTACAGCATCGTCCAGTGAAAGGTGCTTTAGGACTGACCAGTTGTGCTACCGCATCATCCAGTGAAAGGTGCTTTAGGACTGATCAGTTGTACTGTATCGTCCAGTGAATGGTGCTTTAGGACTGACCATTTGTGCTACCGCATCGTCCAGTGAAAAGGGTTTTAGGACTGACCAGTTGTGCTACCGCATCATCCAATGAAAGGTGCTTTAGGACTGACCAGTTGTGCTACTGCATTGTCCAGTGAAAGGTGCTTTAGGACTGACCAGTTGTGCTACCGCATCGTCCAGTGAAAGGTGCTTTAGGACTGATCAGTTGTGCTACTGCATCGTCCAGTGAAGGGTGCTTTAGGACTGATCAGTTCTGCTACTGCATCGTCCAGTGAAAGGTGCTTTAGGACTGATCAGTTCTGCTACTGCATCGTCCAGTGAAAGGTGCTTTAGGACTGATCAGTTGTGCTACCGCATCGTCCAGTGAAAAGTGCTTTAGGACTGACCAGTTGTGCAACTGCATCATCCAGTGAAAGGTGCTTTAGCACTGACCAGTTGTGCTACAGCATCATCCAGTGAAAGGTGCTTTAGGACTGACCAGATGTGCTACTGCATCATCCAGTGAAAGGTGCTTTAGGACTGACCAGTTGTGCTACTGCATCATCCAGTGAAAGGTGCTTTAGGAATGACCAGTTGTGCTACTGCATCGTCCAGTGAAAGGTGCTTTAAGACTGACCAGCTGTGCTACTGCATCGTCCAGTGAAAGGTGCTTTAGGACTGATCAGTTCTGCTACTGCATCGTCCAGTGAAAGGTGCTTTAGGACTGACCAGTTGTGCTACTGCATCATCCAGTGAAAGGTGCTTTAGGACTGATCAGTTCTGCTACTGCATCGTCCAGTGAAAGTTGCTTTAGGACTGATCAGTTGTGCTACTGCATCGTCCAGTGAAAGGTGCTTTAGGACTGATCAGTTGTGCTACTGCATCGTCCAGTGAAAGGTGCTTTAGGACTGACCAGTTGTGCTACCGCATCATCCAGTGAAAGGTGCTTTAGGACTGACCAGTTGTGCTACTGCATCGTCCAGTGAAAGGTGCTTTAGGACTCACCAGTTATGGTACAGCATCGTCCAGTGGAAGGTGCTTTAGGACTGACCAGTTGTGCTACCGCATCGTCCAGTGAAAGGTGCTTTAGGACTGACCAGTTGTGCTACCGCATCATCCAGTGAAAGGTGCTTTAGGACTGACCAGTTGTGCTACTGCATCGTCCAGTGAAAGGTGCTTTAGGACTGACCAGTTGTGCTACCGCATCGTCCAGTGAAAGGTGCTTTAGGACTGATCAGTTGTGCTACAGCATCGTCCAGTGAAAGGTGCTTTAGGACTGACCAGTTGTGCTACCGCATCATCCAGTGAAAGGTGCTTTAGGACTGACCAGTTGTGCTACAGCATCGTCCAGTGAAAGGTGCTTTAGGACTGACCAGTTGTGATACAGCATCGTCCAGTGAAAGGTGCTTTAGGACCGACCAGTTATGCTACCACATCATCCAGTGAAAGGTGCTTTAGAACTGACCAGTTGTGTACTGCATCGTCCAGTGAAAGGTGCTTTATGACTGATCAGTTGTGCTACAGCATCGTCCAGTGAAAGGTACTTTAGGACTGACCAGTTGTGCTACTGCATCATCCAGTGAAAGGTGCTTTAAGACTGACCAGTTGTGCTGCCGCATCATCCAGTGAAAGGTGCTTTAGGACTGATCAGTTGTGCTACCGCATCGTCCAGTGATAGGTGCTTTAGGAATGACCAGTTGTGCTACCGCATTGTCCAGTGAAAGGTGCTTTAGGATTGACCAACTGCAAGCTTTAGGTTCTTTTTGAAAATTGGTGGAGTTGAAGTTGTTATTATTTCTAATGGTTTTAAAGGTGGTTTGGTGGGGGTTGTCCACCTTGTGTTTGATAATGTACGTGAGTAAGTGGTCACTTAGGTCATCTGGGAGGTCCCTGACTTGTACATATAGGGGTGGCTGTTGATAAGTATCCAGTCTACCATACTGTCTTGTTATTGGGTTTGCCTATCCTGGTGGGGGAGGATATGAGCTGCGTAAAATCATGTAGGTTGAAAAGGGTTGTAGGAGATTCTGTGGAACAGGTGCTCCAATCAATGTTAAAATCTCCAAGCACCACAGTTTCTTGGGGGTAGGCACTGGATAAGCAGTGGAGGATGTCCTCTAGGGTGTCTGTATTACTAACTGGGGGAATGTAAACGCACACAATATTTATACATTTAAGTTTTTGGTGATAGAGAAAGTGTATATAGATAACAGGGAGGATGCCATTAGGAATATAGTGGAAACTAAGGAATTAGAGTGGATAATAAGGATGAGGGTCACTATGGGCAGGGGATTAAATGATAAAATCTCTATTCAGTCCATCTTATCCAATAGACCGCTTAGAATGTGACCAATCTGTTATAAATATTAAAGTGTTTATTTAAATTGTTAAGGCTGCACATATGTGTTTTTTGTTACAGCTATACAGCTTTTCATATATATATATATAACTCAATTATATAAATGTTAATATCAGTGTACATATATTTTTAGAATGAGTATTTTAAAATTTGTTACTAACAGTGCTATTGCTTTAAATATAACTATGTGCTTAACTGGAGATGCATTCGATATAATTAGTTTAAAATAGAGGCAGTTGGATGAATATATTGTCTGATGAAGCAGGTTTGAGGCTGTGAAAGCATTAACCTGGTTTTTATCTTCTCTGCAATAAATTTTATGATCAATTTGGCTGTGGTCTGGTACCTTTTTCTTCTTTTTTAGACAATGAATTGTCCTTTGATCACTACATATCCACTACTGCAAAAAAAGTGCTTTTCATTGCAAAATCTACTATTAAGCACACCTCTCAACTGTCAAGAATTTTGCCTCATATTTTTTGTCTAGTCCTCATAAAATTTGTGGTTTTCTGACTAATCATTGTGGACTGAAGTCACTAAATAATGACAGACATTTTAGTCTCAGACTTTACATCCTTCAGAAAAAGCAAGCTAATGCAAACTCTTTTATTCTATCATTTTTCTAAGTTTATAAGACCAATATTTAAAATCTGCCCTTATATTTGGACATCTGCCACCCTGAGTTTTTTTTGTCACTTTCCAGATTTCTAAGGCTAAGAAGTTGACAGATATGTTAAGGGTGTGGCATCCACATCCAGGATTATGATCATTCCACTGTAGTCCACACTCATCAGACCAATCATTATGTATAATGCACACAATGCTCTTTTGCTAAGAAAATCTAATGTGTAAATCATAAAAACTATGCAGACTGTCTCAAAACCTTGCCACTCTTCTTGGTGTCCTACAGAGAACTGAGGGGCTAACTCTGCCTCACATACAGAGCCTCAGCTGACCTTATCCTCTCAGACCTAATGCACATTCGCAAATCCAGTGGGGGCATAAACACAAAATTAAGACTTCTAAATCTCTTTTGCAACATACACAGGACATGTAGGAGGTAAAGATATGTATTACAGAGAATGTGACTTACCTGAGATATGCATCACAGAGAATGTGACTTACTTGAGATATGCATCACAGAGAATGTGACTTACTTGAGATATGCATGATAGAGAATGTGACTTTACTTGAGATATGCATGACAGAGAATGTGACTTACTTGAGATATGCATGACAGAGAATGTGACTTACTTGAGATATGCATGACAGAGAATGTGACTTACTTGAGATATGCATCACAGAGAAGGTGACTTACTTGAGATATGCATCACAGAGAAGGTGACTTACTTGAGATATGCATGACAGAGAATGTGACTTACTTGAGATATGCATCACAGAGAATGTGACTCACTTGAGATATGCATGACAGAGAATGTGACTTACTTGAGATATGCATGACAGAGAATGTGACTTACTTGAGATATGCATCACAGAGAATGCGACTTACTTGAGAGATGCATGACAGAGAATGTGACTTACTTGAGAGATGCATGACAGAGAATGTGACTTACTTGAGATATGCATCACAGAGAAGGTGATTTACTTGACATACGCATGACAGAGAATGTGACTTACTTGAGATATGCATCACAGAGAATGTGACTTACTTGAGATATGCATCATAGAGAATGTGACTCACTTGAGATATGCATGACAGAGAATGTGACTTACTTGAGATATGCATCACAGAGAATGTGACTTACTTGAGATATGCATCACAGAGAATGTGACTCACTTGAGATATGCATCACAGAGAATGTGACTTACTTGAGATATGCATCACAGAGAAGGTGACTTACTTGAGATATGCATCACAGAGAATGTGACTTACTTGAGATATGCATCACAGAGAATGTGACTTACTTGAGATATGCATGACAGAGAATGTGACTTACTTGAGATATGCATCACAGAGAAGGTGACTTACTTGAGATATGCATGACAGAGAATGTGATTTACTTGAGATACGCATCACAGAGAATGTGACTTACTTGAGATATGCATGACAGAGAATGTGACTTACTTGAGATATGCATGACAGAGAATGTGACTTACTTGAGATATGCATCACAGAGAAGGTGACTTACTTGAGATATGCATCACAGAGAATGTGACTTACTTGAGATATGCATGACAGAGAATGTGACTTACTTGAGATATGCATCACAGAGAATGTGACTTACTTGAGATACGCATGACACAGAATGTGACTTACTTGAGATATGCATGACAGAGAATGTGACTTACTTGAGATATGCATCACAGAGAATGTGACTTACTTGAGATATGCATGACAGAGAATGTGACTTACTTGAGATATGCATGACAGAGAATGTGACTTACTTGAGATATGCATGACAGAGAATGTGACTTACTTGAGATATGCATCACAGAGAATGTGACTTACTTGAGATATGCATCACAGAGAATGTGACTTACTTGAGATATGCATGACAGAGAATGTGACTTACTTGAGATATGCATGACAGAGAATGTGACTTACTTGAGATATGCATCACAGAGAATGTGACTTACTTGAGATATGCATCACAGAGAATGTGACTTACTTGAGATATGCATGACAGAGAATGTGACTTACTTGAGATATGCATCACAGAGAATGTGACTTACTTGAGATATGCATGACAGAGAATGTGACTTACTTGAGATATGCATGACAGAGAATGTGACTTACTTGAGATATGCATCACAGAGAATGTGACTTACTTGAGATATGCATGACAGAGAATGTGACTTACTTGAGATATGCATCACAGAGAATGTGACTTACTTGAGATATGCATGACAGAGAATGTGACTTACTTGAGATATGCATGACAGAGAATGTGACTTACTTGAGATATGCATCACAGAGAATGTGACTTACTTGAGATATGCATGACAGAGAATGTGACTTACTTGAGATATGCATCACAGAGAATGTGACTTACTTGAGATATGCATGACAGAGAATGTGACTTACTTGAGATATGCATCACAGAGAAGGTGACTTACTTGAGATATGCATGACAGAGAATGTGACTTACTTGAGATATGCATGACAGAGAAGGTGACTTACTTGAGATATGCATGACACAGAATGTGACTTACTTGAGATATGCATCACAGAGAATGTGACTTACTTGAGATATGCATCACAGAGAATGTGACTTACTTGAGATATGCATCACAGAGAATGTGACTTACTTGAGATATGCATGACAGAGAATGTGACTTACTTGAGATATGCATGACAGAGAATGTGATTTATTTGAGATATGCATCACAGAGAAGGTGACTTACTTGAGATATGCATGACAGAGAATGTGACTTACTTGAGATATGCATGACAGAGAATGTGACTTACTTGAGATATGCATGACAGAGAATGTGACTTACTTGAGATATGCATGACAGAGAATGTGACTTACTTGAGATATGCATCACAGAGAATGTGACTTACTTGAGATATGCATCACAGAGAAGGTGACTTACTTGAGATATGCATGACAGAGAATGTGACTTACTTGAGATATGCATGACAGAGAATGTGACTTACTTGAGATATGCATGACAGAGAATGTGACTTACTTGAGATATGCATGACACAGAATGTGACTTACTTGAGATATGCATCACAGGGAATGTGACTTACTTGAGATATGCATGACAGAGAATGTGACTTACTTGAGATATGCATGACAGAGAATGTGACTTACTTGAGATATGCATGACAGAGAATGTGACTTACTTGAGATATGCATGACAGAGAATGTGACTTACTTAAGATATGCATGACAAAGAATGTGACTTACTTGAGATATGCATCACAGAGAATGTGACTTACTTGAGATATGCATGACAGAGAATGTGACTTATTTGAGATATGCATGACAGAGAATTTGACTTATTTGAGATATGCATGACAGAGAATGCGACTTACTTGAGATATGCATCACAGAGAATGTGACTCACTTGAGATATGCATGACAGAGAATGTGACTTACTTGAGATATGCATGACAGAGAATGTGACTTACTTGAGATATGCATCACAGAGAATGTGACTTACTTGAGATATGCATGACAGAGAATGTGACTTACTTGAGATATGCATGACAGAGAATGTGACTTACTTGAGATATGCATCACAGAGAATGTGACTTACTTGAGATATGCATGACAGAGAATGTGACTTACTTGAGATATGCATGACAGAGAATGTGACTTACTTGAGATATGCATGACAGAGAATGTGACTTACTTGAGATATGCATGACAGAGAATGTGACTTACTTGAGATATGCATGACAGAGAATGTGACTTACTTGAGATATGCATGACAGAGAATGTGACTTACTTGAGATATGCATGACAGAGAATGTGACTTACTTGAGATATGCATGACAGAGAATGTGACTTACTTGAGATATGCATGACAGAGAATGTGACTTACTTGAGATATGCATGACAGAGAATGTGACTTACTTGAGATATGCATCACAGAGAATGTGACTTACTTGAGATATGCATGACAGAGAATGTGACTTACTTGAGATATGCATGACAGAGAATGTGACTTACTTGAGATATGCATGACAGAGAATGTGACTTACTTGAGATATGCATGACAGAGAAGGTGACTTACTTGAGATATGCATGACAGAGAATGTGACTTACTTGAGATATGCATCACAGAGAATGTGACTTACTTGAGATATGCATGACAGAGAATGTGACTTACTTGAGATATGCATGACAGAGAATGTGACTTACTTGAGATATGCATCACAGAGAATGTGACTTACTTGAGATATGCATGACAGAGAATGTGACTTACTTGAGATATGCATCACAGAGAATGTGACTTACTTGAGATATGCATGACAGAGAATGTGACTTACTTGAGATATGCATGACAGAGAATGTGACTTACTTGAGATATGCATGACAGAGAATGTGACTTACTTGAGATATGCATCACAGTGAATGTGACTTACTTGAGATATGCATGACAGAGAATGTGACTTACTTGAGATATGCATGACAGAGAATGTGACTTACTTGAGATATGCATCACAGTGAATGTGACTTACTTGAGATATGCATGACAGAGAATGTGACTTACTTGAGATATGCATCACAGAGAATGTGACTTACTTGAGATATGCATGACAGAGAATGTGACTTACTTGAGATATGCATGACAGAGAATGTGACTTACTTGAGATATGCATGACAGAGAATGTGACTTACTTGAGATATGCATGACAGAGAATGTGACTTACTTGAGATATGCATCACAGAGAATGTGACTTACTTGAGATATGCATGACAGAGAATGTGACTTACTTGAGATATGCATCACAGAGAATGTGACTTACTTGAGATATGCATCACAGAGAATGTGACTTACTTGAGATATGCATGACAGAGAATGCGACTTACTTGAGATATACATGACAGAGAAGGTGACTTACTTGAGATATGCATCACAGAGAATGTGACTTACTTGAGATACGCATCACAGAGAATGTGACTTACTTGAGATATGCATGACAGAGAAGGTGACTTAACGAAATGAATCCAAAAGGCTACCAGCGGAATCACAAAGACGCTGGAGACGTGAATAAATTCCACACTTTAATGAAGGTTTAGCGCTTTCATCTAGTACAACTAGACTTCATCAGAACTTTGAAACGCAATCAATTTACCTATCTGTTACCGTATCACAGTAGCTAAAAACGTAGAAGAAGCACAATTAATAAAGCATTATTATTAAACGGAAGGAAAAAAATGCTTTATTAATTGCGCTTCTTCTACGTTTTTAGCTACTGTGATACGGTAACAGATAGGTAAATTGATTGCATTTCAAAGTTTTGATGAAGTCTAGTTGTACTAGATGAAAGCGCTAAACCTTCATTAAAGTGTGGAATTTATTCACGTCCCCAGCATCTTTGTGATTCCGCTAGTAGCCTTTTGGATTCATTTTGTTTGGTCGTAGTGGCTACTTGGACTTTTTTTCTATTAGAGAAGGTGACTTACTTAAGATATGCATCACAGAGAATGTGACTTACTTGGAATCATGTTCCTGTCCACATAAAGCAAAGGACTTCTCTTAACACTATTTAGACATAGCCTGAAAAATTGGATGGGCAACTGCAAATTCACCCCTAGTTTAGCACTCTTGCCCTTTATGGATAGGGACAGAATATAAATGTTCTACTCATTTCTAGGTTATTTGTACTTAAAATACAATGGTTGAAAACTTCAAGAGAATGTGTGGCTAGGATTCTACAGATCATCATGGTTTAATAGCCTAGCAAATACTTACAATCCTGAGAACCTATATGGTAAGAAGAATTGGAAACGTACTAAAAGGCAGAACCCATGAAGTGAAAGTAGCAGGTATTACCTCGCAAAGCAAAAAACAAACTAGTGGTGTACCTCAGGAACCAGTGTTTGGACCCATCTTTTTAAAGATATATTTCTATAACCTCCAAATAACTAACTCAGACACATGGCTAACAAAATCTGATGATTGCAAGCTTGGAATAAATGTCAAATCCCCCCTTTATATGGTAGACTTGCAACAAGAACTAAACCTCACAAACCAAGGGTGCACTGAAAGAGGCCTAAAGTCATTCATTCATCTTTAACCTTCTTTTTCACATTCTTGCACATGGGGTCAGGTGTCACAAAAGCAGTGAAAAAGGGGTAAATATTACATGGAAAGAAAAAGAAGTTATGTCTTACCATAAACATTCCATCTGTGTTGTTGATCTTCTTTCATTAATCACTAATGGATTTGGTTCCAAAGGGAAAGTCCTGGAGCCTCAGTGAGGTCTACTATAGGTGCCGAGATGAGGGTTTCCGAAAAAGACGTTGGAGCAGAAGGCTTTGGAAACAGTATGGTCAAAGGAGGAGAACAGGATGGAGTCCATGTCAATCCAAGTCCTGCAGAAGGATGGGTCCTGGAAGGCATGTGTATCCCCCTGGCTGCCAACAGCTGATCCACAAGACGCACCACATCAAGTTCTGAAAGGCTCCTGGTGGATCTAGTGGATACTCCCGATGGGGACTCAGGTCGATCTAGAAACAGGCTATACACTTGGCCTAGAAACGGGTCTATGGATGGAGAGTATCGGGTCCGTGGTGTGGAATCTACCGGCACTGATGTCTCAAGTTTGGAGACAGGAAGCAGTGGGGTCAAATCCGTTCTTGTCGGGGCCATAAAAGAGCTCGGTGCTAAAGGGGCACTCGGAGCCTATACAGAAGATTCAATCATCATTGCAGAGATAGGCATCAAAGGAGTGCATTGTGCCGCAGTCATAGTAGGCGATGCGAGGTCTATAGTCAGAGACTGTATCGGAGCCGAAGCTGGTGCTGATATAGCAACAGTCGTAGTAACTGGAGCAGACGAGGTCAGTGCCAACAAGGCAGACTTATCTCCGAAAATAGTTTATGCATTTTAGGTTTCAGAGGCTTAACCTGATCACCAGAGGGCGAAGAGGGAATGGAATGGGGCCTTTTCTTATCCTTAATAGGAAGGGTTGAGACCTCCGTCGCAGAAAGGGCCTCTGAAAATGACGACTTAAGTAGGCCCTTCAGTATTAACTTATTCTTGCGTTCGTTCAGAGTGCACTGACTGAAACTTTGACAAATAACACAGGGAGGTTGCACTGAAAGATGGGGCATCCCCAAGCAATAAACACAATCATCATGAGAGTCACTATTTGGAAGTTTACTGTTACATGAACTACAATGTTTGAAACCCAATGTACCCTTCTTATCACACATCAAGAAAAACTAAACACAACAATCAAGGTTTCAGAGAAAAATGTAAATTCTACTTTCTCTGTGTCTATACCAATCTAAATGCACACAGTATCTATCAAAAGAGTCGAAAAGACACACCTAGACAGAAAAGGGAAAGAGACAGGAAATGCCAGAGAAGGTATTCATATAATACCACAAAGGTAAAGATAGAAGGCCGTACCACCAAAGGTACTTAAACGACTACCAGATTGGGTAAAAGTACAAGTGAAAAGTCTAATCTAACTGTAAATATACAGCATTATGAATATAAATCAGAAGTGAAAAGAAAAAAAAACAAATTTTACACAAAATATCAAAAAGTTTCCACTTAGCTGAGAGGTCAGCTGAAAAGCGGCTTTACGACTACGGGGCAAATGAGATCTAAAGTAACAGGGAGAAGGGCATTGCGGTAGAAGCTTAGCTCTGGAGTTTTTGGCTGGCACGAGCTTGGTATTAGGCGGACTCTGTTCCTAGAGCTCAGAACCGATCCCATCAGTGATGAATGGAAAGAAGATTAACAATATCAGATGTGTAGCGTTTTTAATACTGGCAAAATAAAAAACATCTGCCATCCCCCAACCTACAACACAGAGACCATCCCACTCCAAACTGATACACAAATCAGAAATGCTGACAGCTCCCCCTCTTTCAATCATGATGTAGTACCAGCAGTCAACAATTCTTTGTACTTAACACATCCGACAATAAAAGGCATCTCATTCAGATGAAAAGGTGGTACCAACCCTCTACACTCACTTTTAATTAGGCCCATTACTGGGCAGAATGCACCCCCTTCAGTATGTAACAGACCACTCAGATGGCCCAACTACACAGATCCCGAACAAAAAGATTAGTAAACAAAACACCGTGAGGTGTAAA